>NC_092821.1:142016958-142161958 GCF_023375885.2 Dermacentor andersoni
CGCAGCATGACACGTGAACGCTACCTTACCCGCAAGTGTCAATTTATTTGAAAAAAGGAAGATGCAGTTGCAGTCGCTGACCACTGAAGGTGCATTGCAGTGAAGCGCACTGCACAACAGAGCACAGCTGGTCCGGTCAGACGCCAGAGGCGCACTGCAGGCAAGTTATGGCTGGAGCTACAGTCTGCTAGATGCATTCAATAGTGAGCGACAACAACCGTGCCAAGCTTGCCATCTAAGTACTAAGCCAGCAACACTGATGCTTGTAGACGTCGACATGTTTGGTGCTCAGTCATATGAAAGCGATCGCATCCCCAAAGATGAGTGACCAAGAATATCGTTCAACAATATTTTGACTCTACATTGTTGTACCCAGTAATTCACTTTAGTACAGTAGAACGCCATTATACGTTTTTCAACGAAGCGTGAAAGAGGAATGTACTAAGAGCAGTGAAAATGTAACGGCAGTGAAAACGTAACAGTGAGGAAAGCCGCAATTCGCCACGGCAATGTCAGAAACAGCTATGAACGGCTGCCAGTACAGTTATTCAACCTCTCGGTGCTTGTATTGTGACTGAGGGTGGTAAAACTGATAAACGAACGCCGTTTCATCACCGGTGAAAACGTCATCTGGAGAGAAAGACTTGCTGTCCTCTTGAAAGCGCTCGTTCTGCCAGGCAACCGTGCTCTCGGCATCTGCTGCCTTTTCTTAGCCACAAGCAACCTGCCACGTGATGCCATTCCTTTGCCGGAAGCGGTACAAGCCATCCGGCACTTACGTCGAAACCGGAGATGCCTACGGCAGCCGCGAACTGTGGCGCCTTCTCTCGAATAACTGGGCCTGACAAGGGCGCATCGTTTTGTCTGGCATCCTTAAACCACGTGAGGACGTCGTCGTCGCATTCTGGTAGTTGCCAGGCCGCAAGCGTTTTCTTGAGGGAGCCAGCTGCGACTCTCCATGCGATTTCACAATCTTTTCCCGATCCTTGAGCATCGATGCCAATGTTGACGGGGGAATATCACGCTGCCTGCACAGGTCGACTTGCTTTCTTCCAGCATTCAGCTGCATCAAGATGTCCACTTTTTCTTTGAGCGAAAACTGGCGTGGCTTCTCTTTAACGCGGGGGCCAGGAGAACTCATTGTCAGCAAAGTGAACGCACGACACAATCACAGCACCGATAACTTCGCAGCTCCTGCCGATCGCTACCAACGTGGCGATGCTAGGCCTACGACGTAGTAAGAGAGTCCGAACATGACCATACGCGACGCTCACGCTGATGCCGATGCTGCTGGGGCTATACCAGTTGAAACAGGTTCCCCAGCGCATGGCTGCTGCTGCGGATGATGATGATAGGTGTGCGCCTCCGTGATCCGGTACCAAAACTTCACTGGAACTTCGTAATAATGAAGCATCTTGGTGATTACAGGATTAAATTACATACAATATTCTAAAATATTCGATAATCTGAAATTCGTAGTACTGAAAGTTTTTTACATTGAAAATATAGGCATTTTGGCGGGGACTTAAAAAAAATTGTAAATCTGAAAAGTTCTTAATGTGGTGTTCGTAGTAACGAGATTTTACTGTATTAAGGCTCTGTTCGCGATAATATTGACGCCTTAGAGATTCTTGAGCACTGATATATCACTTTACCTTGACTTTACCTTTATCTTTGTTTGCTTTAGTGTTCCTTTATTTATACACGCATGCACCCACCGTCTCCTGTCACAGTATGAGCACCGACACAACTATTAAGTGTACTGGCAGGCCTTTACGGCTATTTCGGACGTGCGTGCGGCGATCTGAGCCCTTGGGGGCAGTAAAGTGCACGCATTCACTTTTTCGGACTGCCCTATTTTGCGTACATTTTCGCATCCCCTAGTGAGCCTGAAAAATCGGACGCCGACTGGAAACAGAGACGGCCACTACTCACGCTGTACTTCCACTCGTTCTTCTCCCGCTTGGCCTTGGTGTAGCGGTCGACTTTGACGCAGAGGTAGTCGCCCGACTTCTGCCAGTGCATCTTGCAGTCGGCCACATTGAAGAGGTTCTTGGCACGGAGCTCCTGGCGGGAGGGCACCTCGATGAGAGTCACCCGCGCCGGCACATTCTTGTCCTCGGCCACCCAGTAGGCCAGGATGTTCGACACTGGGGACCAGGAGAAGTTGCGGATGCCCGCGATCTTGAGCGACTTCTTGTCCAGCAGGCCGAATGAGGGCGTCTCGTAGATGCTGAGCATGTCCACCGACATGCGGGCAAAGAAGCGGTCATCGCTGCTCCACCGGAACAGGGGCCAGCTGGTGATCTCGGCGTCGGCAATGAACGAGCGCTTCTTGAGGCCTGTCCGGATGTCCCAGATTATCACTGTCTGGCTCCCGTCGTCGGGCGGCGGTAGGCCCTTCTGATGCGCTGCGTAAGCCTCGGGTGATGGCGGGCTCAGCGTCACCAGATAGCTGCGTAAAAAAACAGAGAGAGAGACTGACCTCAGCCATGTTCACTGCACGCACAGCTGACATGCTTTATGAGATAACATCATGAGTTGATCTACTTATTAATTTGATTGATTTGAGAATTTTAAAGTCACAAAGCAAAACTGGAGCTGCCAGAGGCGCCTCAGTGGAGGGCACCAGGTTAACTTTGAGCATTTGGGGTTCTTTAATGTGCACCTAAACTTAAGTACATGAGCGTTTTCGCATTTTGTCCCCATCCAAATACAGCCACAGTGGCCAGGAATCGAACCTACAACCTCGAGCGCTGCAGCAGAACTCCATAGCACACGCTGCTGCAGTGGTAGAGAGAACTTGTCTCGACACTAGATTGGCCCGACTCGCTAGCGCTGATGTGAACTCGACAACCAGATGCCGGCCCGACACGCCGACTTGACCCAACTTCACTGGGTTTACGTAACACAGCTATTGGCAGCCTTGATGCCATGACATGGCATACGAGGGCCTGTCGTCCGGTCGCCCGCTCACGCGCTGTACGCAACACCTACAACCGAAAGGATGTCCTACACTCACTTTTCACATGGTGAGAAGTCGATGTACTTGACGCCAAAGTGGCTGAACCGCATGATTTGGGCGTAGCTGGGCCCGCCCCACAGGGCTATGCCTTGCTGGTGGAAGGTGGCAAAGTAGGATCCCAGCGGAGACCACATCACCCCGCTGTCGGACCAACGCTGCACAAAGGGAAGAGGGACCAAGAGGGTGTCACAACAACCCCTCACCATGACCTCACCGAAGGTCGAAGCCAGTAGCACGCACACACAGCAGTGACTCCTATCACTCAAAGCATAGCGTTTCCCGCACAAATCACTAGAGGGTGAGAGTGTCCATTCAAACTGCAAGCATGGCAGTTCCGGTAGCACAGGAATGACACGTGGATTTGCTTAAGCTCTGTCATTTAGGCTTGAGACGGCCTTGCGACTTTCACAGACTGACCACTTTCAATGAAGTTTTGCATTATTAGATGCAACAAGGCACACGATTACGCATGCGGGCATACACTATTTGCCTTGCTTGGTTTAGAAAGCTACAATTTCTTGGAAATTTAGAAGAGTATAAAGCGTAATAAATAACACAATGTTTGAAAGCAGCAAGCATGAACACGAAACAGATCTATGTCATACTGATCATAATTTTCATAGTAGTGAAACAACTGCAGCCAGTGTCAGCGTTTCCTCTAGTAATTTTTGTACCAGACTATGATTCACAGTACGTCAAAATAGGATAATGTTACCCTTTGACGGCCAAAAGTTGCATGTTCTGCATATATTAGTTTTGCCAGTTGTAAGCTGATTATTTCGGGGAACAACGAAGCAAAACAAGATGTTTTTTTATATCTTCATTTGTTCTCAACATTTCTTTATTGCCTTCATTATGTTGTTGTTATTATTATTATTATTATTATTATCTTGCTACATGAGTGTGGTATTTGCTTGTTTGAACGAGGCGCCTGGGCACCATCACTCGAGAAAAGAGGAGGAAGAACAAACTGGGCTTGCGCTGTCAGCGCTGCAACTGCTGTTGTAAATATAACCTGTAAATAGTTGCTCGTCTTACTGACTCGTCCTTCGTGTAATAATACGTTATTATTACATTATTGTCTATCAGTATCATCTGACTGATTATATTAGTAGAGCTTTACTATACCCGAGCGATTTGCGGCAGTGGAAAGTTACTATGTTGCACAAATGCAACAATGTACACCACGATGCCCGTTTCTCGCAGCACGGGCGAAATGAGTTCTGAACATTTCTATGGTTGTGGAATACCATCTAAGAATAAACACAGTGACTTGTGTTGAAGCAAAGATGACAGTGACTGTACACTTCAGTTAATTTTTTTTAAACTCGAAGTTGTAGTAAACACAATTGTGTAACGATTGTGTAAACTGTATAGAAGAAATGCAGTTAACAAGCGCGATGAACTTAATGAACGTACGCATAAGTTCTTCCTCCTGTCAGAGTTCAAGATGGACCTTGCTACATAAGTGCGTAAGGCTGGAAAGAAGCAATAATATAAGAAAAAGAAGGAGCCATGAATCAGTAGAGGAAGCTATTAATACGTAGAAAAGGACCACTCAAATCGCATTCACCTCGGAACATATGAAGACACAAAGAATTATGGGCAATTTTTCAAGCTATGTTTCACTACACAATAACACATTTTTTGTCTCTTCACCCATGTTGGTCAGCGGGTGCTTTGGTGCCACAAGCTTGCTGGATAAATGCAATCTGCATGGTTTACTTCTACGAGTGTGGAACCTACTTTTGCTCTACAAGAACAATCGCTTCCTCTTGCACCGCTCACAAATGAGCCTACATTTCCCCCATGCACAACTGGGCACTTTGGAGAGAAGAAAAAAAGAAAAGAAAAAAAGAAAACAGAAGCGATGCAAATTTGCAGTGCACCTGTTTTATGCAACACAAAGTGCATGCAGTGGCAAACAAAATTTCCAACACAGTACACCAAGACTGTCATGCTTACCCACATCCCTAGAAGTAATATAGCCACAACTTACAATGGAAAAATTAAAATCCGCATTAGCTGTACCAGCTAAACCAGCAGCAAGCAAGCAAGCAAACAGGTTAGCGACTCCGAGCATACGTACCTCTCTGTCCTTGATGACCGTCGGCTCCGGCGTGCTGTTGAGGTAGATGGCCACCCTCTCCCCGCCACAGTACATGACGCTGTACTCGTCGTAGCAGTCGGGGTTCTGCAGCCATTGCCTCAGGTTTCCCTGCAAATGACGGAGCTTAGATTTAAGCCAGGGACAAGGCAAGACAGCAACTGCATCCAGCAGTCATGCTCAGGAAATTCGGGGGGGCTCACAAAGAAAGCTTCACCTTTAATACTGCACACAGCAAGCGAAGTTGTTTGTGTGGAAAAGCCAAAGCAACAGTTCGGTGGCTGATATACATCTCTTATACGCGCAAGTCAAGGGACTAAAAGTACTACACCAAATTTACTCGAAAATAGCTTGAACACAAGTACAGGTCGACCCCTATGTAGTGAACTCACTGAGGAAATGATTTAATCTGAATATATAGGCCAACACATACCTTTTTAGAAAAAAATGAAAAGTTTGAACACGACAAACATTACCTACCATAAGCTCAACAACAGAATCTCACTAGTGAGTGCCGCAAGCTGCATCTTCGACAGAACTACTGCCAGGGAAGTTGTCCTGGTCGGATGATTCCCAGGCATCCTGGGCACCCCAGACTACGTCATCCTCGATGCCGTCGAGTGCGTTGGATATGCAGCATTTCTCTTAAAACCAGACTCGATAATCTTGGGAATGGCCTTATGGTGGGCACGGCGGAGGAGCTCCGTTAACTCAGTACTTTTGCTAACTTTGTTCCCAAGTGTAGGTCGAGACTCTTTGGTCAAGCATATAGGTTGATAGCTGGTATTGTGTAACATTTCCAGGGAAAAAGAAAAGAGGGAGTGAGAGAAGGAAAAAAATTCGACCCAATTCAAATAAATACGGAAAGTTGTGCTATGTAAGTAAATCACGCTTCTACAAAATCAAGAAAGCCACTCTTTACTGTGAGAGAAGCTCAATGAGCCAGAAAAGACATCAAAACAAGGCAGGTGGCAATGCCACCTTGTAGTTCCCTCCTTGACGGCACGAATTTTGACAGCACCTGCTAGGACCTAGTTAATGTTTTCTCAATAAAGATAGACTACACGATATTCCACACAGGCCAAAAACAGAACTTCGCAAGCTTCGAGATCTTTTACTGGGCCCCAACGATCACAATACCACAAAGTACTTTGAAATACGTGACACTGCAACGACGTACTTGCACTGGGGTTCCTTGGCATGAAATTTTAAAAAGTGCTAGCAGATGTATCATGTGCAAACAAACCACCCTTTCTTTCTCTCTCCTTTTCCCATAAGGCCTATCTGCCATTTCTGAACTGCAAATTCTGCAATATTGTGATTTGGACGCACGAACAAAACTAACACGAGCCAGCAAAGCGTTATACAACAACAGCAAAACTTTTCAGAGAAAAAGAAATGCACATCTCGCCGCAGTCCAAATGTGCAGGAAACAGGAACCGGCGATTCAAATCTGCTACATCAGCCAATGGGAGCGCTTCCTGTGTGGGCGTGGAGTGCAGCAACGAATCGCTAGGCTAGTTTCATTTTTTTCCACTCTTCTTTTCGTTTTTTTCCACCCTTCTTCCGATTTTACTTGTGCATGGTGAATATGGCACTGTGATTATCTGTGCATGGTGAAATACGGCACCGTTATTACCTGAAGCTCCGATCCCTCCTCTTTAGAATGGTTAAAAAATGGCAGCATTGCATCTACGGAAAGTTGCGCTGGCTGCACGCTCTGCAGTGCGACGGCACCTCCCGATGCTTGACTTTGTACCCAATTTTTGTCGACAGCGCACTTGATAAATGCGATTTTCTCAACTTCGTCACCTTTCCAATATTTTCCCATGTGATACAGGAACATGCGAGGATTCCAAAAATAGACAGACAAAGGAGCCTGATATTTAGACTGGTCAATCAAAGGAGTCGGCGGTAAGCCCAGAGGATTGGAAGGTAAAACGCACATTCAGACAAACACCTCTGAATATATGTTCACACATGAGCCACATGCGGGCTTCATGGCGGTACCGCCAGATGGCACAGGGTGTCCGGAGAAGAAGTGTGAGAGGAGCCTGGCTGAAGTACATGGCTCATACATGACGCGTTTTGGCGGCGCCAATACGGTGCACAGCTTCACTGCTTTAATGGTAATCGCATTATGTCAACATTCATCACGAGACGGGTTCTGGAAGAACTTTTTCTTTCAAAACTACTTTTGCTAATTTCACAGTAATAGGCTATTAGAACAGGCAATAAAAGTCAATGTTAAATATTTTTGATTTCGTGTTAAAACCCCAGCAACAGCAGATCAGTGCAAAATCGTGGCAATAATTTTTTTTTTCTTTGGCCATAGCGGCGCACTATCGGTTCTTGGAACTTGCCAAGTTCAGTTTTTGCTCATTGGAACATAATGTACAGTAAAACCTCGTTAAACTGTACCCGCTTAAACAGTAGTTTCGCTTTAAAAGTAGTAAAGTAAAATCCCCGACTCAGCGGCCATACAGAACATAATAGTGTTTTGTATCCGCATAAACCATACCAGCTGATTGCGTACGTATCGGTTAACGCGTAGTGTTTCCACTTTTCGTCGCGCAAACACGGTGGTGCGTCGTTTCCATCAGGCGGCCCGGCAGAACAAGCCTCAGTGATCGGAACAACGGCCTCCAAGTGCCCTGTACGTTTGTGCATGAAGCCTCATCAGCATCATTTCGGCGCTGGGCCAGAGACCATTGTGGCGTCGTGCAAGCAAGGACTCGCGCCATTGCCAAAGCTCAGATAAACAAGACGCCGGGTGCTTAGCATAGAAGAAAAATTACACATTGTTCGTGCTATCGAATGTGACATGAAGAAGTTGGCGCTGGCACAGTACAGGAATCTACTGTTGACTACGATGTGTGGCATTTGGAATGTGAAGAAGTTGCTCGGAAGCGCTGCTGCGACCGTGACAAGGTGTTGGCTACGAGGTTCGGCTTTTCGCCATCGTTGTCTCTGTTGTTGCCGAAGTGTCGACTAGTGACAGTGATGAGGACGACACAAAAATCAACAGCACGGGCGATTCAGGCCCGACAGTGGCAGAAGCTGTGCATTACGTCAGCCTCATGAATGCAATCATCGCGATGAGAACAGCACCTCGCAATGAAAAGGCGCCCGTGACCTCTGCAACGCTACCTCGCCTGTGCACGGAGAATATGCAACACCAACGAGGAATCTGCTATGCGAGTGTTTGCCGAGGTAGCTGGCTGAAATGCTGGCTCGCAGCTTCAGTAAGTTTGAGGCCACTGTCATCGCTACTAGGTAACCGCAGCATCAAACGAAAATAACGCTTTTGTCGCGCTAAGTGAATAAATTCTGCATGTTTTTTTCCCTTTCATCGCACTCTCACTAAGTTCCGTCTTTGACAGGTAAGTGGGTGATCTCATGCTATTTCGGTTAAGCAGTACTACTGTTTAGCACATACTTTTTCCGAGCTCTGGCCAACTATGGTTTAACGAGGTTTCACTGTACTCCATTTTTTATGAATAAAAAGAGTAACTATGCTGGAGAAGGCGCTATCAAAGTTCAAAACATTAAGGAAACCTAGCCTGGGAACTTCTGAAGCAGTAGTGCCAGCCATGTTTTACTTCTGTGTCTTTTCAGGCCTACTCAGCATTTTCTGATGGTATGAGTGGCCTTTTCGATATTGTAGAAAGGTGAATTATACCCTTGTCACAGGGCAAAAACAAATGCTATTTGAAAATGATGACCATGACTTTGCAGAAAGAAAAAAGGCAACAAAACTTGCATTTAACATGTGTATATCTTCTAAGTAACACTTTTTAATCCTAATAATTCCTTTAAGGCCGATCCACACGACGGACCAAACCTGCAGGCTGATCGGTCACGTGATGTGACGTCGCGGCTTGCGGCGGTCTGGTTTGGCGCACAGCACATCCACACGGTGGACCGCCATAGCAGACGGTAGAGCAGGCCAACCAGCTACACTCTCGGCCAGAATGTTATCATTGTTATCATTCCGACTCGAGTCCCACACAGCCGGGAACTGCTCAACAAGGGATACAAAATAAAAAAAAACTCCTCGTCACTCCAAGAGGACACGGTGTTTAAAAAATATATCTGCTGCACGCACGTGTAGGCGGAACGGCGGACATGAAACGACTGGCTTGACTGGCTTTTGCTGACCCGAAAACTAGATTAGATTCGGCTGAAGACACTCTGTTGCCGGACAACATTCATTGGCTACGCCAAAATCGCTGCGGTTTGCATGCGGTCCACCGCCAAAACTGAAGCGGGAAAAGCTTCGGCGATTTGTTGGACCGCGAGGGCAGTACGCGGTACTCGGTACAACAGCGGTACGCACGAACTGGTGATGTCCTATCACGTGATGCGCGGACACCGGTCCAAAAATAGCAATTTGGTCCGTCATGTGGATTGGCCATTAACCGTTCAGGCCAATTTGTCCCAGCTGCACAACAGAAACCAGGTCAAGTCAAGCTTAGCCAAGCCAAAAAAAAAAATATGGCCGACGACGCAACAACGAACAGTCAATTTCCCCCTATGCGTTCCCTACATTCGATGCCTGCTGACTTTGTGTGGTTGCAAACAGCAAATAAATTGAGTCCCTTGGTCATCCTAAAAAAACTAGCTTTTAATTACAAATAATAAAGAAAAACATGTCATAAGCTATCTTTTAGGAGTGTCCCCCTGGTGTCGAGACTACACATTGTTGTGACTTCAGGGTGGAAGCCAAAAGATGGACTCGTTCCGTAGACGAAGAAGAAACGAAAAACTTTATACAGTATTTACATACTATTTATATTGGTATGGCACAAAAGCATTCAATTCTAGATCAAATGGAAATGAGTTCTGTGAACTCAGTCAGTTGAAAATGACATTTTGAACAATTGTCCTAGCGTTTTCCCTTGACAGCAGACAAATATCATTATGAACAAATGGCATTTGTTGTAAATTACATTAGATCTGCCACATGACAGGGGCATAACTAATACAGCCAACCTTTTCTTCTATTGAGTGTCCTTTTAATATACAATGAAAAGTCAATTTCCCATTGTGCTTTCTCTAGCTGTGATGGCTGTTGACACTGTGTGGTTGCAGATAGCAAAGAAATCGAGTCCCTTGATCCCCCTCAATCTTGCCACTTCACTGTCGTATCTAGAGACGCTTTTTCTGTTTTGCTTGCACAGAAATGTGAGGAATGTGAAAAAAAGAAGCGAAAGGTGCAACAGAAAAAAAAAAGGTAAAAAGAGAAGCTTCTCACGTGGTCAACGTATGGCTGTGGCTGAGGTGGTTTCCACTCCTCTGGGATGTTTTCATACCTGTGAGAGATAGAAAACACAGTCTGAGTCACAAAACACACGATACCACTAAAAATTAACTAGAAGGAGTACAAAGAGGCCAGACATTTTTCAAAGTAATGTGTGAAACCTATGAGCTTCATAATGAAGCCAAGAAAAGCACAGGGAAAATGAAATGTAGTTTTAATTTAAACATAGAAATTATCAGGGGAAAAAGGATCACCGCCCAAGCACTCTGCACAGATGGTTGAGCAGCGAAGCTGAAACGTACAGTCCCAGTGTTTTTCCCTGGGCTAATCCCGACAGTTCATTAAACGACAGCTTCATTAAGTGACAAAAATACCTCAAGACGTGTACGGGGGCGACAGCTGCCAAGGTGGCTCAATTGGCACAGCATTGCAATGCAAACAATGCGGGCTCGTCGCCCAACTCCAGTCACGACTAGTTTACTCATTACAGTAGAACGTCGTTGAGACGTTCCCATTACGTACATTTTCCTGGTGCCAACATTCACAATCGGAAACACAGAAAACCCAATAGAGTTACGCTCATTTTTTTCGCTGGTTCATTCGTTCCCGGAAAACACAATTTTTCAGCACGAACATTCAGTACTCCGCTAGATCCTGTGTAAACAAGAAAATGCACGAGGGGCGTGTGCGATCGAGAACAGTATATAGCTGCCCGCTGCAGCAACTTCACTGCTATATTCATCAGCCCTTCCAGCGTGAAAACGCCCGCGCGCACTCAGTTTCTTATTCCGGTCCCAGCAGATCTGTGCCTGGGTTGTCGCAAGTTGCATTCACAGGCATCACCGCCAAACCTACTGTGATAAGCATCTTCACCTATCTGTTTTACAGGGCGTGCTGCATAGTGCCATTGGTAGCGTACTGCACGCTTTTAGTAGGCGATAGTCCAAATGTGCTGCCATTCCCTGCTGCAGGCGGAGCGATGTGGACATCACGTTTTGCTTCGGCGGCATCACCCGACAGCTCAATTTCGTTTCGGTTTCCCGTCACCCTCTCAAAACACGAACACGCAATAGGAAACAACCAAACGCGCCTCAGGCCGCCGGAGCACCACTAGCTCGATGTGCGTTGGCATCCTGCGCTGCAGCAATCCGTGCGATACTTCGCGTTACGCAGACGTCAACAATCGTTGAGCCTAAAATTTTTTTTTAGTTACTTCAGATCGTTCGTCTTCCCGGTTAGTACATTTTTTTCTCGCATTGGTTGTTTTCCCGAAATGTATGAACGAGGTTCCACTGCATTTAATGGCATCAAACTCTCATCAACTCTGACCCAACTTAGCTGCATGCCAGCTAATTCAGATGGCCCCCAAAGCACAAAACCAGTGCAATGTCACGAGCACCGCAGCAGCTGTCAAGGATGAAAAGAAATTCTGGCATCAAACCTGCTAGCTACATCGCGATGGACAATTAGTTGCCAACAAGCTCAATGGCAAAATACAATCAGGATGTGCGCAGCAGCGAGAAGCTCATCTACTTGGACAAATTCGCACGTCATGTGCCGCTACTAAACCGCGAAGGAAGTTTCGAGGCCTTCACTGCTGCAAACCTTGACCAGCCACAATAAGTTGATAACTGGTGCTTCTGTTTGGATATTGTGGAAAACAGAAGCGAGGGTAGTGAATATTTTAGCAAAACTTTTTTTAGTGGCGTGCTGATGTAAACGTGCACATTTGTCTAATGTCGTGGCACATTTGATGAAACACCACATTCGGTAAATTCGAGAAAATTTTCTGATCCCCATGAAATCTGCACTAACGAAATAATATGCATCAAGGTACGATTAGATATGGAGTGGCCGCTTACTTTTGGAAGTCCGTGAAGAGGTTGACGACAAACGAGTGCTGCTTGTCAAGTTTGTGTCCGTTCGTCACCTTGACAGCATCTTGTGCACTTTGAGGATTCTTGTACTCCAAGAACATGTACCTGCAACAAAGAAAAAATGAACTATACAATCTCTAAACAGACAAACCTTGCCAAGCCCGTTTTGTCAGCTTCGACTTTTACAAGGCAACATCAACCTCGAAAGTGATAGGAGGCTTCCAAAGAAAACCCGGAGGCCACTACATTGGCAGTGGATAATTCGTAATACCGTAGCCCCAGAACTACAGTGGTGGACAGGGCAGAGACACAGTTCTAAGAAAAAAAAAAATTTTTTTTAATCTTTGGCGACGATCTTATCCCCAAACAACCATCATCGATCTTGCATGCATTTCCTTTCCCTAACACTCTGTGCTCACTACTTTCCTATCAGGAATGATAGGTCATACTGATAAGCACATGCCATTCAAGATGTGAAGGTACAGGGTACACAACGTTAGAGACAGGAAAGCCTTGCAGCAAGAGAGGTGGCAATTATTGTTTGGGTACATGATAAACCTCGAAGGGTGCGAACGTTTTTTTTAAGAGTGCATACCAGAACTTTTACTTGGAATTCGTGTACTAGCTCCCTCACATGCACACCCAATTCAAATGCTTTATGCCGTTCCTGGTCGCCGACTAAGCAACTACAAACGGACGACCCAGAGTGATGAAAACCACAGGCCCGCCACCGAAACTCACCCTTTCGTCTTGCCCGTCTCATCGACAGGTATGTACTCTGTGTTGATCTCGCCGAACTGAGAGTAGATCTTCATGAGAACATTTTTTAACTTTTCTATCCTGTCGCTCCCGACTTGGGGGATGTTGTCAACAACGATGACGCTCTCGACACCATCAGCCTCCGCGGGCCTGTGCTGCAAGATGTCCCCTAAGAGCTCTGCAAAAACATAATGGGACGCAAGCATGACGCATGACAAAAACGATTTTTTTAAAATGAGCGATGACTGCAGCGACAATGCCTGTAGCATCGCATGCCTAAATGAGCAGGCTGAAACTATGAAAGCATAAAGCTTCAGTTTCTACTTATCACTTTCGCAGTTGTTACCTACACTTGAACGTGGCCTGGCTCAGCAAGTGAGCATAATGTATGTTGCTCCAAATATATCAATGAGGAATATTGCATTCAAGAAGCTGTGCATCACACCAAAGAAACTTCTCACATGGCATGAATGCATTATTACAGACCCACAATTTTTTTTTCGCACCAACACCAGGTTGCAAAACAAGCTTGTGCTGTAGTGCAACAGTACATGACATTTTTGGTTGTTTGTAAGCGAAGCTTTCTGTAGTTTTGCCTACCCACTTTGGTTGTGCTGCCATCTTCCCGAGTAAACAATTTGCATGACTTGGCGTGTGCCCAAATGGAAATGCAAAAGTGGAACAACAGGCAAGAAGTGAAGTTGGCAACAGAAAATTGAAGGTGTTGGCTACGGAGAAGTGAAAGAAAGGAGTTGGTAGCCAAGTTTGGCAAAGATTTGCATGATCATGTTAAGTTTGCCGAAACACTACATCGCATCTGTGTCATAAGCTATACATTTGCACAAGTTAACGCTACATCTGCCTCCTGTTGTACTAATATGTTCATAATTGGCGTTGTTTTTTGCATAACATTTGTACAAACATTGACGAAAGCTTTGCTTAACGTCGATTCCCACAGAAGCGTGGGATCCACCTATTCTTTTCTTTCTTTTAACATACAGAATCGAGCAATATGCTGGCGCAGGAGACTACATTATTACAAAAAGTAATAATAAAACAGGGAGAAAGATAGAGTGAGAATATGTACACAGTTCTGTAGAGAATTGTAACACAGAAGCAGCGCGATGTTCACAGACACACAGTGCTGCAAGCATATAATCTAAGCACCACAACTAAGTGCAACTTGCTTGTCTGCTGCTTCAGGTGCTTCGTACAATGCAATTGTGTTTTGCAGGTCTGGCAGTGACTTATGAGACTGTTTTTGGTTGGCAGAGGCCAACGTTTACATTCAGCTTTTAGTTTACATTCCAAGGTTGTTGTTTCCTTTGTTGTCACTTGGAACATTCAAAAGTATGCTGCATCTACATATAGAGACCCCGCGACTGGAAGAGCTAAGAAACAGTACGAACACAACGTAAAGCCCCCGACTAATAACTTGGTTTTTTTAAAAACCTTCAGTAGCTGGCAAGCATTTTGTATCATTTTATTGTTGTCCTCCCTCTGCTGTACCAATGAGCCCAGCATCACACAATTCTGCCATTTAATGCTGTTCCTGCGTGCTTGGTAGAATGCGCACATATTGTAACTCGGTGGCAGTAAGCAGTTGTTTGTTTCAGTTGGCACCAAAGTGAGTCAGCAAGTTTTACAAGCATGACACGGTGACTTTATATTTAGACACATGTAAGGCTGTTGCAATCAGTTATTCATATAATGTTACAGAGAAAGCTGAAACATGAAGCTGAAAACCACTAAAATTTAGATTGATGCTAGCACTCTGTCAACTTGCATCCGGGAATCTCCCGGTTCAGTAAGTTCTGCTGGCATACTTCCACACTGCCTTTTGCACTAATCTCTGAGAAATGCAAGTAAAAATGACTGGGCCAAGTGGAATCTGAAATGATAACTGTCAAAACGTGTTGCTGGACCTCTTTAAGACCGCACTACAGAGTGTGACATTACGTGATGGTCGGCAATGTACATATGTTTCAATGTAAGCTCAGTCACCACCAAATTCCTATACTATGCAACGTAGCTATGGTTGCAGGGATGTAGCTGTCACATTCGAACAATTTGTCATCATGTTGCGTCATGTCACAACCCATAGCATTTCTGATATAATATTTTTCCCCTCAAAGAGATCTCTGAAGAATTTGGTAGTAATATCAAGCTTAGTGTTGCTGTATAATGTTTGCATAATGTTGTATATTGTGAACTATTTCTGCATAGATACAGGGCATTGTGTGGCTTTGCTACACTAACTGCCAAGCAGATGGACAAGCACTGTATACTTAGGTTGGCCAGCAGATTCCAAGTGCCCAAATATACATATATTCCTTTATCTGACTAAACACTGTATGCCAGTGACAACTATATTATGTTCAACCAGATGTGTTGTGCCGACATCCACAGAAATGTTTACAAGCTGCCTTTGTATAAGCAATCCAAGTGGTATGCAACAACAAATTCTGAACTGACAGTCAAAACAAAGGCATACACTGTGGTATTGTTTAACTACAAGCAACTACACTATTCGCAGGGCTGTACTCAACATCAGAGATTCCTACCAAAATTACCTGAGAGAACTCCAGTGCTGATGTCTTTGTGAAATGAATTATGTACCTTCAGCCAGCATGCGAACAATGAGTGGAACACAAATTTTTTCTGAACTTTCCCTACATGTCTTCACACAACATTACGACTGTGAAAATTCACTGCTTTGAAAATGTAGCGTTCTGAACGTAGCAATTTGCATTGATTATGCATGCGCACAGACGCTTATTGGCTTGCTCTGCACAAAGAACTGACTGATATTAGCAGGAAAAAGCATAGCACCACAAGCATCATGAACCAGCAAATCTATGTATACAGCTCACTATTCTCACAGCCACTGAACAATCATCAACGCTGAACTTGTATGTCTTGTAGGAAACCGTATGCTGACACTACATCATGGCCATATGCTAATGAAAAACACCTATGACACAGCCTGCTGTGGACAGAAATCTTTCGCCAACAACCTTGGTTTTATTTCAAAAATGTAGGTTTGTTCCGAGGAATCAGTTGCATAAAATCAAGAAGGCCGTGCAGTTTAAGTAATGAGGCCTCCCATTTTACCGGTCCACATCACAGCCCCTTTCCAGCATCAGCCACACTAATGTATTCGACACTGCGACGGTGTCCCGAAATGCCAGCCATAACACCATAATCGCATTAAGCAGCAATCAAATTTCTGCTAGACGCGTCTCCCGAGTGTGCGTGGGTCGCTATGCCGTACGGCAGACAACATTTTTAACGCCTGTATCGAGTGTATTCACACCTGCACATTTTAGCACACTAGCGCGATGACGCCACACGTCGTCTGTGTGTTGTCCACCACGGCCAAAAAACCCGATCGATGTGTCGGCGATCAGCATTACACAGCATGAAATCAAGCAGAAGGTACCTTTTTTAATATATCACGCAACCTAACAGACGTCATTCATATTTACGCAAGGCGGCAGACCAATTTCGGCGTCTTCTGATCAGGTTTATTACGAAGGCGAGTGACGTACCGCGAATCAACCTTCGTTAAGTAAACAAAACAATCGCGCCGCTCTAAGAGGCGATTATTTCGCAGCTAAGGCCACCCGACGCACCGGAAAACACATACCGAAAGCCGGCATGCGGTTTAAAAAATGTGGCAAGAAGGTAGTTCGAAACGAGGCTTTCAATATGGTTCAGTTACGAACGAGGGACACGGCAGTGAAAAGAAAGCAAAATGTATCGTTGGTCAAGGGTAAACTGCGGAAAGTTACAACGGATACGCAATCGCACGGCAGGACATAAACAATTCGGGCACCGGCGCCGATAAACAGCTTGTACGAAAGCCGCCGGCACGTATTTAAGCCTACGGCGCGTACAAAAAGTAAGGAAAGCCGGAAATATGTCAAAGGCGCCCCACGTATCGCGACACCGAACTTTTCGCGCTAGTTTGAGACAGACGACGACTACGAGCTCACAAGTAAACAGGAATCGCCAAACTTCGATGAGCAATCGCCGCCTTTGCATAGAAAGGGCGCCCGACATGCGTAAAAATTTACGGAATCAGGGTAATCCCTTTCCGTCGCTACCACATTGCCGGCGTGGACGTGATCGCTTGATCAAAGAAAGTGACGTGCTCAGGGGTAGGCGAGACACAGCGTTGAACACGAGATTATATATGGGTTCCTGCGAAGCGCTTAGTAAAAGTGGCACTTCAAATCGGAGAACCAATACTTCACCGCCACCACAGAAGCCGATCGTGTCACAGAAACGGCGTCAGAGCCCGAAGACACGACCACCCCCATAGGAAGATGGGGAGGGGGGGCAGAAGCAACACGTGCACCTGGACAAAGCGTATGCGCACCTTCCTCAGGGATATCGTCAACAAAGTCCTCGGGATCACTGAAGCTCGGCAGCTCATCGTCTCCGTTTAGCACGCTAGTCTTTTGAGGGTCGCTCTCCGACTCGTTTTCGCTGTGAGCCATGTCTCCTTTCTCGACCATTTTATCGCACCGTGGCCATGAGGGAAGCCAAAAGGATTCTGCAACGCGCATGCGCGAGCCGGGAGGGCATTGCCAAGGTACTTTGTCATTCTCCCGCTAGGGGCACTACGTACCATCCGCTTGACCCGCTTGATATTTGACATGATATTTGACTACTGAAGCCGCACGGAATCGGGTATAGTCGCCTTGTTGTGCGGAAGTTTAGCCACAGATAGGATGCTCGAGATGTTTTGTAATGTAACTGTGGCACATGTCGCAGCTGTACCAACACTCCTTTTAAGAGCACGAAATAAGGTATTAGTTCAACGCATAGAGTTTCTACATAAATTCCCTAGAGGGAAATGGGGCGCTAGTGTCTACGGCGGTTCTCATGAGCGTTGCCTCAACCTATCACTCTTAAGCAAAATTACACCCTTTTGCCACACAACGATAATCGTCATCTGTCTTGACCGCATTTCCTTTCTTTACCGCGGCGAGCTTGGTACTTTCCAGTAACGAACGGCATGCGCGCTATCATAGGCACCATATAGACATGGCATTCCCGACAGGAAAGTAGCGAGCGCGGCGTTTTCAAGAAAGGAAACGCAAGCAAGGCAGATATGACGATTATCGTTGTGTGGCAGAGATACACCCCAAAGGGTACTTTGCCTAAGAATGTTGGGAAGTACAGGCTTCGGATTGACTTCGATATTTAGACTACTGGCATTTGCTTGCGGCCCAGTTAGGGTGGCTAGAATAATACCGGCGGCACAAACGTGACCCCACAGCGCACCGATGCCGCGGGGCGGCGCTGTTGACTAAGGCGGGGTAAGCACGCAGCCGAAATGAGCGCATCGCCAGCCTCGCGTCGGCTGCATCTCTACCACCGAAGTGAAAGTGAGCCCGTTTCGGGCATCCCGCGCTTTCTGCGAGCGTCAAAGAATGAATCTTTATCATGAAAACAATGTTATGTCAGCCCAAATCATTACTCCTGTGAAATTTTACGGGCCCAGTTCGCACTGTACCGAGATTCAAACGCGTTTTGTCTGTGCGCATTTCGTGAGCTGACTTTGGGTGTTAGGAGCTAGTGGGGGCTTCGAAATAATTTCGACCACTTCGGGTTCTTTAACGCGCACTGACATCATACGGCACACGGGCGCCTTGCATATCGCCTCCCTGAAAATGCGACCGTCGTCCTCGAGATCAGCAGTGACCTGTAAACTGCAGACATTACCTGATAAAGTCTGGACGTATTTACAAACCACTTTTTGTCTGCGCTTGCAGACCTGCAGCATGTCATTTTGACGCTCATATAAGGAATTTACTATGATTGCAGACAGTGAAGCAACAGATCTGGTCATGAAATCGTTTATTTACAAGTGAGCAAAAAAATTTACAACGCACAAGGTTTCAGTGTTTTCCGTTTCTTCTCACTGCTCTGCTGATTGACACCTTTAAGCAAAAAGTGAATCCTTGTGAGGCAATAAAAACGTATAACTGAGGCTGTCAGGGTAGCAGAATGGTCTAGGCAACCAATCTTTGACATTTAACCAATTGACTGCAAAATCTCGGCCACAGCTTTGGCATGCTAGCGACGTGTTACACTGAATTAAAAATTATGGGGTTCTACGTGCCAAAACCACTTTCTGATTATGAGGCACGCCGTAGGGGAGGGCTCCGTAAATTTTGACCACCTGGGGTTCTTTAACGTGCACCTAGATCTAAGTACACGGGTGTTTTCACATTTCGCCCCCATCGAAATGCGGCCGCCGTGGCCGGGATTCCATCCCACGACCTCGTGCTCAGCAGCCCAACACCATAGCCACTGAGCATTGCCACGGCGGGTGTTACACTGAATAAACGAGTGAGCTTGTTTTCAAGGGCATTGTCCAGCTTATAAAACGATTCTGAGGGATATAAAAGGCCCTCAAGGTCCCACTCTTTGGATGCCACTGGTGGAAGCTCTCTGGGGATATTGCCTTTATGGTGCTTAATTCGCAGTCTTCACAATGTGTGGGCAAAACACGCCTTCTCGCCACATAACCTGCAATGTAATAAACTAGCCGTGCGTCGCTGCGGTGCTCAACATAACTTTGGTGGTCCACAGCATCTCGCCCTCGAATGACGGAATGTCGGGAGGAACACTCCAAAACAGGCGATGAGACCAACTGGCAGCGGAGGGCGCAGGCCAGCGCGGGAGTACCACGCCGTAATACCACGCCGCGAGCAGCAGCGCCACGTTCCCCCTGGTGGCATCGGTGCGCAAGGGGGTCACTCGCGCCCGAAGGAAAGCTCCGCCGGTATTCACACCTCCCCTTCCAGTACAGTGCACTAGAAAATACTTCTAGTTCACTGTACCTTCCAGCCACCCTAGCCCAGTGAACGAAGCTACGAGACGTGCACCTAGGATCAGGTCACGTGAGGGATTTTTGTGCGACTATTGTACGACATATAGGTGTTCACTGATTTAGTCGCTCGCTCGTTTTCGACGCTACCTATTATTCTACACTTTTCTACACGATTGGGCCGAAGATTGTACGGAGTAAGAAAATGGGCCTCTCTCACAAATGGAATAGTCTATCAACATCGGCACCAATCGCGCCGTACAGTGTACGCCAAATCCGCGCGTGTTTGGATACCGGATTTGGTGTGTGCTGCTGGTTGTTGCTGCTGTTCCGAAGGCCAATGCTCCCTACCTCGTGTGCAAAATGACAAACGTGAGTACCGGTAGAGGCGGTAGTACTAAACAATTTGACTAAATGCAACACCCTCTCGCCTGTGAGCAAGGCCAGTTAGCATCATGCAAGCGATCTCGATTGGCGCGACATAAAGGACTTCGCCGCTCCTTTCGGGATACCACACCGAGGTCGCTGTCCATGATTGAAGTTCAGAGAAGCTGCCCTCGACACGCTGAAGAAAACAACAAATCCCAGAGAAATAGGGTGAAACCTATCAGACGATTTTACTGCAAATATAATGTAACGGGAAAAAACTTTATTAGGTAAGTTGATGGCACGCCGGTGTGTTAGGGAAAAGGGGGAGTGGGGAAACGGAGTTAAGTTGGATCGTTACGACCCTTCCGAGTAAAAAAGAATCAGTTGGCCACAGCACTTAGCGAAAAGGTTTAATTTCAATTTAGCTAAATTTTGATCTAACGAAGTGCCGATCTTACCGACCTCTCTTTATCGAGGTTTAACTGTATTGTCACCCAATGACACCTGTTGCGACACTTATTCATCAGCTGTTTAAGTTTTGAAGGAAGTGCTAAAAATTATTTTCTGATTTCATGCCTTCATTGCTGCAACTACGGTGCCAGCAGTTCTGAAGCTTGCAGTGGAGTTTATTTCTCAAGTGACGTGTGTGAAAATTCATCTTAAGCAGGCTGCCCTGTACAAGATGTTTTCATGCAAGGAGATATAGAACTCCCCTGCTTGTTTTGATCTTTAGTGGTGACTCCGCCTGCCCATCACTATTATCCCAAAATCCTTTGCAAGGAAACTACAAAGAACGAAATGTTCTCATTCTGCTGGAAGGACATTAACTCACAGTCAACAGATTGGCAGTCCAGGACTGTGCCTCCTCAGCCACTCTGCTCATACATCAGTGGAGAATACTTATCTCGGAGAGCAGGATGGTGCCAGCAGCTGCCATGACTGCCCAACACCCACTCAACATCTGTGTATTGGGTAGAGCTGGCGTCTGTACCTTCATAGTCAAGCATGCAGCTTTCCCAGTTGTGGAAGTGGTCCTAAATTAAGTTCATTTCATCGGCATGTAATGTCAATGATTGTAGAGCTCTGCTTGTCCTCATTTTGATTGTATGGTGCTGATATCCTTTCGATTCAAGGTTAGCGTATGGCCTATAATGGGGCAGCCATAATATAAGTTTTAGAAAAGCTGGATGAAGAAGCTAAAGTATTGTTTTAGTATAAAGCAGTGGCTCATTCAATCTGCATGTTCTCTACACTCATTTCAGGTACACTTTTAGGCAGACCTTTTGTAGCTTGAGTAGCATCCATGACACCTTTTGTGCAACTAGTTCTGCAGACTTGTTGTCATTTATGTGTGGCAATTGGTTAATTCAATCATATTCTTTCATTCTTGAAGGGGAGAGGGTACAAAATATGATCATGGCCGTTGCGAGAACAAATTTTCAAGTAACTCAACCATAGTACTGTGAGAGAGTTCATGGCGAACGCTGTCCCTGTTCTTAGTTTTCTTAGAGTTGATGGTTATGCTTGCGCAAGAAGCAGCAAAACTATTCACTATCCTCTGCCCCTGAAAGGCATGTAGTTTGAATCTGCTGAGTCGATAAAGTCTCAGTTAAAGAAAATGCTGGATTGGTCTGTGTTTTACTTAGTTCTTTGAAAGCTTAATTTAACAGATTTTTATGTTCTGATCATGTCCTCAATGTACCTCTGCGATCTGTGCAGTCTTCAATAGCAGTCATGATGCTTAATCTTGATAAACAAGCACAAGCTCCATCATTTAGATTGTTCGAAGCTTGAGCTTGAACACTTGCATGGTGTGCAGAATCGCGGCTCAGTAGGTGCTCTCTCTGCCATGTTTTCCAAAATTGCTCAATGAACTGTGCCATGACAGCATCTTCTCGTCACTGTGGAATTTGGAACTGAAATATCTGTCTCTTCTTTGTGATAGAGAAAGCCTTTTGAGTCGGTTACCATTAGAGAAATGGGCTGGTGTAACTACCCTTTTCTTTGGTGACGAGGACATATACTAAGTGAGGGACCTGCGTTTCATTTTGTCTTTACCTTATACAACACTATCCCAAATTCTTGAGGCATCAGCTTCACCTTGCTGAAAACTTTCTGGAAGCTGGAACTGCAGTTCTTAACATCCTCTCCCAAAAGCCTCCCTACCATGCTGCCTTTTCTGCAATAAGCTTCCACTCAAATCGCCTTTGAGAGCACTACTGTTGAACAATGCACTTGTTTTGTGAGAGTCATTGAATTTCCGACACTCTGCTGGCCAACGAAATGCTGCCATTGGGATGGTGATCCTCTGATGCAATGCAGTATGACTGTAGAATTGCTTCAAAAAGGTTATACCTATTATATGACTTGAGGGAGCTAATCATGAACTTCACCAGCCTGGTTCCTAGCAAGAAAGTTGCAGTCTCGGTGGCAGGATCTTCGTTATATTTGGTACTATTGATTTGGCCATTACACAAGCCCTGGACATGTGCCCATGTTGAAAATACCTGAAAAAATGTGCAGGCTTTATAAGCTCTTTAGTTGGTATTACAAACATGTGCACCTGAACGGTCTGATTCCCTGGCTTAGCATTCACCCAACAAAGCACAGCCTGGGCACGAATACGATGCAGCTCTGAGCACCAGTTTCCCCACTTTCTACAGTTCTCGCGGCTCGCTGTCTCAACCAATCTTTCGTTGTCACAGTTCTTAAAACAGTAGCTTCGCTTAAGTACTGAAATGTGCAGTCATTCCAAGGGGGTCAAATATTCTTGATACCGTCTACAGAACAGACCTCTTGCATGGTTTGCGTTCTGTCTGGAGAAACCTAAGTGCAGATCTTGAGGCAACTGGCAAAACTTGTGTCACAGGGTCCCATATTACTTCGAGCAGGAATGGCGGTTACATGGGCTGCAGCAATTAGCTCATGGTGAGACTGCGATGGCCGTTTCCTCAGCCGCATACCCATAGACTCAATCGGGGCGTTGTAGAGTTGTCGTGCTTCGTTTTCTGTTTCAGGTCTAATGCGGAGGCCAAGTACATGGAAAGATTGAGCTAATAGCTTGACTGTCGTTTATAGTAGGCCTTACACTGATATCACGTTTTGCTGCAGAATGACATTTAGCATGAAAAGGCTTTTTGCAGTCCCAAAGAGCTGTCTTGCTATTCTCAGCTCACTGCGCACTATCTTTTTTCTTGATATTAATCTGTAGCAAAGCTTCTAAAGTGATAGCTTTCTTTGCCTCTTCCCCACACTTTGCAGTTTGTCAGTTTCTGACCATTTATGGTCAGCTTAGCTCACTGGATGTCTTGTTGTCACTAGAAATAAAATAAACGAAAACGTTCGTTGGTTAGATTAAAACTGTGCCCCCAGCAACAGAAGCTCGATGCTCTGCCCATTAAACCATGGACGCATGCATGAAAAGGGGGAAATAAACTCATGCAAGTCAGCATTTGCGTGTCACATAGCAGCACTTTATAAAACATCAGTGCACATATTTTCCTGATGGTGATGAAGAAGTTATGTGATGCAATCGTGCCTGAAATTACACTCTAATGTTTGAAGTTTCTTTTAAACAGTCCTAATAACACTTGTAAAGCTGCATAGTTGCTGGCCAATATCCCGTAGTAGGTATAAGCCATTCTTGGGGCCACAAGAAATTTGCTGCACGTCTCTCATTATACTGTTATGCTTCGGCAGGTTTTTGCAAAGTCAAGGTTAAGCACATTGTCTTATGATTGAGGAAGGCTTTGTGCTGTATAAGTGTACCGCTTTCTGTGTAAGGTCTATTATGGTAGTTGAGGAGTTCTTTCGTCACTGAAATTTGCAGTCATCTCTTGTAATGCACAAGCCATCACTTTCAAAGATATCAAGCTACGGTTCGATCTGCCAAGGTTCTTTTTTAAATATCGGCAGTCAAAGGAGTTTGGTTAATACAAAAACGTGTGAGAGGAGAACAAAGCCAATCGGAAGATTAGGTCCTTTTTCTAAGCATTCGTTCAGTGGCACAAGTGAGGTCTATATGCTGACTCTTCGAAGATTATCCATACTCTTGTAGTTGTTGACTCACTACGTACGACAGCGTGATGTGGAATGTAATGAATACAAGACATGGCGCACCACTTCTTTCCGGTCTACACTCAGCAAGGCATGTCTTCATATAAATTTTAATGGTCGAGCCATATTCTTCAGCGAAATCCCTATTAAACTCGCTTTAAAGCTTCTCATTGATTGCTGTCTAGCTACTCACAATCTTCTTTCCATGAGAAGGCTACCTCATAGCGACCACCATCAAATCCAACTTTGCTTTGAAACAGTTCAAGGACTGATAAAAGCATTGAGTTTTTCTAAACTGTCCTCTTCTGTCAAAATTCCCATGCCCTCAAATTCCCAGAACTTTTCCCGTGCTTGGCGTCAGCACCCGGTGCACTCAGGCCATCAGCATCCGCGACACCGCAACTGTCAGTCGTCTTGACCCATCCACGTGACCCCGACACCTTCTCTAGTAATGGCACCGACAAAGTCAACGTCGAAGAATGGCTTGGCATATACAAACGCGTTGCTGCACACAACCGATGGGACCCGAAAGTGATGCTCGCAAGGCCTGGTCATCTGTCAGCATGGCAGGATGGCTGAGGACAAGCCCACTGCAGAGTTCCGTCTTTTGCAATACCCAGCACCTCCACCAAAAATGAAGCGAGATATAAGGTTAAATGGGACTGTATTACTCTGCAGAAGATATGGCTGGTAAAACGAGTATGGCCGAACGTTAGGTTAGCCCCACTACGTCGTCTCTTACGTCTTGTTGGTGATCGTCGTTTTGTGCCTCCCATGGCACCGTGACATAATGTTCCATCATTTTACAGCATTACACGTCAACAATATCGGTCTCTGGCACTGATTACCGACCTAACGAGCAAAGGATTTAACATAAGGTTTCAATGGATTCCATCACACGTAGGAATTGATGGAAACGAGAAAGGTGACGCCCTTGCACACCTAGCGCTGACATGTGTCCCAAAAGTGAAAGCTCCAAAAGCTTTTCAAAACCCTAAGGGTGCAATCGGCTTCACTTTAGAGAGATGCACAAGAATCCACACGAAACCTGTGTGACTCGGATTTACACGCGAACAAGCGACGCTTTTATACCGCATCAGGACCGACTCCGCGTACACCCCAGCTTGGTTATTCAAAACTGGGCTTCGCGCTTCCCCACTCTGTGTTTTCTGTGGTGACATTGGCGACATCGAACATTTCATTTGGCTTTGCCCGCAGTTTGACACAGAAAGAAAAGCGATGGTCGACAACCTACAAAAAATCGGTCTCACGTGCAGGACCTTTGAAGACGTTTTCCCCGGAGGGCCCGCGGCATTCAGGAAGAGAGCGCAACGACTGCTGATAGCCTTCCTGCGAGACACGGGGCTCATTGACACCTGGTGACACACCCCTAATCTCAACTCAAAGGAGGATCAGGCGGAACAATTGCCGGCTATGTATGCCAGGCTAACCCCGCCTGCTTCAACATCACCACCACCACCAATATCGGTTGGTAGTTTTCAGCCATGTTTTTGTTGACGTCTTTGAAGATTGGTATGACTGGCAGTTTCCAATCTTGTGGAATCTGACCAGTCATTAAGGATTGATGAAAAATATGAAATAAAAACCTGCTCAGAGACAATATTCTTTAGTAATTTAGAGTTAATATTGTCAGCACCTGCTGACGACGAAACCTTCCAATTATTAATGAGTGCTGAGCAATACCATCAATAAACAGCCTTATACAGTGATGTATGCAGAGGGTTGACCATTACTTTAAAAGTTAGGTTCTTTTTATGCCGAATGCCTTATTTATGCACATAAACAGCTGTCAGCTATATTAATTGCCTATTTCAGTTAAAAATACGCTATATAGTTTTGTGCCGAATTTGCCTTGAATAATCTAAATGAAAGAAAGATTGACGTAGGTTCGACACTGCCAGAAGTGCTAGTTGCTTTGCAAAATCAGCTTCTTGCTGGTGCTAAGATCTGCGCCAGAGGGTCAAATGGCTGTTCCATCACTGCAGAAGGTACCTTACGTTTTCTCGTCAACGCAGGATAAACTGCTCCACTGCCTCGGCTATACTCTAGCACTCCAACTAGTGCCCTAAAGGACTGCTTCATGGTTTTAATTCAAACTTGTAGTGAACGGATGGGTTTCACAAGCAATAAGTGACTCATTGTAAGAACAGTCGGTGCCATTGGGAGAGATGTGTGCCGTATCATCGAATGAATGCTGCTGCAGGCCACTGCGGAACATTTATTGGCTTGGCTCTTGGTCTTGAACAAGAACATATCCTCCATGAAGCTGTCAGTCAGTAGTATTCGCAAAGTATATACTATTGTTGACCATACAGCATATTGTGTTGGAAGCAAGTGTATTTGGTAATGAATGGGCGCACCCATTGATTCCCAAATACACCGGCTTCCAACACTGCGGGTACATCCCCTAAATGTGCAAAATCATCGACCTGTCTCACTGACCCAAATTTGCTACAATAGGTTACAGCATATGATCTGTTGGCACCCTAAACAATACCTAGATGAAGACAACATGCTGTTTGGAGTCCAGCATGGTTTTATGGGAGGCTTTTACTGTCACTCAGCTTATTTCCTCATGTAATGACGTAGCAGTTAATAACAGGGAACAAATAGAGGCAGTATTTTTTAGATTTTGCCAACGCCTTTAAGTGACTGAACATAAAGCTCCATGTAAGCTTTACGCAGTCGAATAGACACCAAATCTGTGCATTTTATCAGAGCCTATATTGAAAACCGTGTTCAGTATGTCAAAGTCAGCAATCGTATTTGAGGCATTTCATTTCATCTCAGGTCTAGCATAGGATAGGGGTCATTCTTGGGACCTTTTCTGTTCCTAATAGTCAGTGACAGCAAATGTGGTTGGATGCATTGTACACAGTAGTTAAATCACAAGCTGATGAAACTAAGCTCAGCAATAATCTTGATAAGATTTGCCACTCGTGTGAAGGGTAGGAAATGAGCTTGAACATTAATTAGTGCTATGTTATGAAGTTAAGCAGCAAGGGGACATTTACACTTTCCCTATTTTATTGGCAACAACACCTAACGATGTTTCTACCTATTAGTACCTTGAGGTAATTCTAACAGAACATATGAGGTGGGACGAGCATATTGAAAACATTTGCATGAGCGCTCAGAAATTTATGGACCTTTGTCGCAATTTCAAAGGAGCCCCTATACAGGTAAATGTATAGGGGCGTTCGCTATGCTGTTAGACCTATTTATGAATATGCATAAACTTTGCGAAATCCATGTGCCAATAAAATATTGTTAAATTAGAATTATTACAGCAAATAGAAGTTAGGCTCATCTGCAATTTCTGCATAAAAACTGATAGTGTGTTGCAGATGCTGAGTGCTCTCCATCTTGAATAACTACAGGGAAGATGCACTAGACAGGCTACAACTGTTGCATTTAGTGTACAACAAATCCAGCAACCCTGTCATGGTTGCTCAGTGGCTTGGTGTTGGGCTGCTGAGCATGAGGCCGCGGGATCGAATCCCGGCCAGGGCGGCCGCATTTCGATGGAGGCGAAGTGTGAAAACACCCGTGTACTTAGATTTTAGGTGCACGTTAAGAACCCCAGGTGGTCGAAATTTCCGGAGTCCCACTACGGCATGCCTCATAATCAGAAAGTGGTTTTGCACATAAAATTCCATAATTTTTTTCGCAGAGTCCAGCATTCTGAAATAATATTGCCTGTGTCCTGCTTCTTGTGCCAGCATTCGTCAGTACCACAGTAGAACGATACAGGACCTATGTGCTGCGAATAATGCTTATAGATAGTAATTATTTCTAAGACAAAGAATGGAATGAATAGCCTAAGAGCGTTGTTGAAAGTAGATATGTTGTCATATTTGTGATTTGTATTGTTTGGCTATAATATTGTTTTCCAATGTTTTTTGTCCCTTGATTACATTTTTTGTATATTCATTTCTCCTTGGACTCACGTGAGTCGGCAGCATTTATAAATAAATTTCAGAAATGTAACTATCTACCACAACAGCCAATACTGCGAAACCTAGTTCGAGATGAAGTGCTGCTGTTCATAATTTGGTCATCGCTATGATGGTATTACTGAATGTTTGGGCTGTCGCACTTGACTGCAATGGCCGCTTGCACTAATACCATGCTCCTAGTCTTTTCACTATATCTTACAGTTTAAAAAATTCTTAAGCAAAGATTTGTGCTAATTTCGTTAACTTGGTCATTGACCAATCATAGAAATATATTTATTCTCCAAATCAAAATGGTTGACCTGCTGTGCTCTGATTTGATCTGAAATCACTACCAAGACACTGAATGAAGAAAAGGCTGATCTTTACCACTACTATCTATGTAATTTCATTTCTTCGGCATTTTATAACCACATTTTTATTTTTAAGTGAAAAGCATTACTCGGGTAACCTGTCTTCTTTTCTTGGTGCAGCATTGAAGCATTCGAGCTGTCCAGCAAATGCAGATGGTGCAGTTTCATGAAGGATACCGCTACCGCTGTAACTCCTGTGTCTGGATGGATAAACTGTGATCTGAAGTGCTCACCAGGATCCATGCAGACCAACATGTGTTTGAATTCCGTTTGTGCCGACGGAGCTTCTCGCGAACGTTCAAGCTGAAGCAACACCTGCACACTCACACAGCCAAAAGGCCATTTCAGTGCCCTTCACGCTCAGAGCTTCTCACTAAAAGTTATTCTAAAGCAACACTCGTGCTTCCACAGAGGTGAGATGCAATTTCATTGCCATTTATGTGCTAGGAGCTTCAAGATGAAGTCTACATTTAAGGAACACCTGTGCATTCACACAAGAGAGAAGCCACTTGAGTGCCCTCGAAGATTCCCACGAAAAAGTAATCTCAATCGACACCTGTGCACCCACACAGGTGAGAAGCCAGTTCAGTGCCCTTTGTGCCCTCAGAGCTTCTCACGAAAGAATACTCTGAACCAACACCTGCATACCCACACACGTGAGAAGCCATTTCAATGCCCATCGTGCCCTCAGAGCTTCTCGCAGAAAAATAATTTGAACCAACACCTGTGCACCCACACAAGAGAGAAGCCATTTCAATGCCCTTCATGCCCTCAAAGCTTCTCACTAAAGAGTATTCTGAACCAGCACCTGCGCACCCACACAGGCGAGAAGCCATTTAAATGCCCTTCATGCCCTCAGAGCTTCTCACAAAAGAGTACCCTGAGCCAACACCTGCACACCCATACAGGCGAGAAGCCATTTCATTGCCCTTCGTGCCCTCACAGATTTTCACGCAAGAGTAATCTTAACGAGCACCTGCGCTCCCACACAGGTGAGAAGCCATTTCAGTGCTCCGCGTGCCCTCAGAGATTTTCACACAAGGGCAATCTGAACAAGCACCTGCGCACCCACACAGGCGAGAGGCCATTTCAGTGCCCTTGTTGCCCTCAAAGCTTCTCACAAAAGAGTACTCTGAACCAGCACCTGCGTGCCCACACAGGTGAGAAGCCATTTCAGTGCCCTTGTTGCCCTCAAAGCTTCTCACGAAAGAGTCATCTGAACCAGCACCTGTGCACCCACACAGGCGAGAAGCCATTTCAATGCCCTTTGTGCCCTCAGAGCTTCTCACGAAAGAGTCATCTGAACCAGCACCTGTGCACCCACACAGGTGAGAAGCCATTTGAATGCCCATCTTGCCCTCAGAGTTTCTCACAGAAAAATACTCTGAACCGACATCTGCGCACCCATACAGGCGAGAAGCCATTTCAATGCCCTTCATGTCCACAGATATTTTCACGCAAGAGTAATCTGAACGAGCACCTGCACACCCACACAGGTGAGAGGCCATTTCAGTGTGCTGCGTGCCCTCAAAGCTTCTCACGAAAGAGTCATCTGAACCAACACCTGCACACCCACACAGGAGAGAAGCCATTTCAATGCCCTTTATGCCCTCAAAGCTTCTCACAAAAGTCGACGTGGAAGGTTCACCTGCACTTCCACTAATGTGAGAGGCTGTTTCAAATCTGTTCATGTCCGAGAACTTGTGGAAGTCTGCATTAAACCAACAGCCACACTTACGGGCAGCCATTTCAATGCCTTGCATGCCCTCAGCAATCCTCAAAAGTCCTTACAGAAGGACCACGTGTGTATCCACTGAGCGAGAAGCCATGTCAGTGCTCTTCGTGTACTCGGATGTACTCATGGAAGTTCGCACTGAACTTCACTTCCACCAATGTGAGAGCCTGTTTCAGGGTCCTTCATGTCCTGAGAACTTGTCGTGGAAGTCTGCACTGTATCGACACCCGCTTGTCCACACGAAGTCCGTAGTGAAGGATCACCTGTGTATCCACTCAGGGAGACACCATGTCAGGGCTCTTCATGCCCTCAGAGTTACTTGCAGAAGTTCTCACTGAACTGACACATGCACAACCCACATACGCGAGAGGCCGTTTCAGTGCCATTTCTACCGTGATACCTTCGGACATAAAAGCCACCTCAATAGGCACCTTGCCACTACAAGTGCACCTAACACCTGCAGTGCAGCAGCAGAGTTGTGTGCACTCTTCATTGTTCCTTCTTGCTTTTTATCTTTTTCTTAGTTTTTTCATGGAAGCTCAGCATATGTATAGGCCTGTAGTTTTATACTAGGATGAAACATTGTAAGTCTTCACTTTTCGTTATGATTGTTGTTATCTCTATCTATTGTGTTATCTCTTTGTTGCAGACAATTCTTTCTGCATTGAAATGTTACGCCACAAACTGCCATCTTTGTTAAACTCATTGGAAACTCAATAGACACCTATCCTTTTAATAGGCTCATTGTGTATTCCTTCTTTTTCTTTTTTTGTTTTGCTCTGGTTACACTGACGCCATGAATGCTTAACCAATTTTCAATTTCCTCTTCTCAATAGCTTATTATTCATATATGTGAATTTCAAGGCTGTATTATTTGTCATTTCATACTATTCGCTTTCTGTAATACAATTTCTTGCAGCATTTTATTGTTGATTTTTTTACCCGTATGCATTTCTGTTATACAATGTTCACTAATGTCCACTTTTTTTCTCGTTTATCCATTATTGTATGTTTGTGTTCTCTTTATTGTGCACAGTGCCATATTTTGTAGGGGGTACAGACCCCGTCAAGCCGAATTCATTTGGCTTTTTGTCTGTACTCCTATCATCTGTACACGTATAGATGCAAATAAACTTGAATTGAATTGAAGTGCTCTTTACTAAATCAGTTGTGGGAGTTCGTTTCAGTGCACTAAATAAAATTTGGAATTGGGCTTTGTTAATTATTGATATTTCAATACTTGCACTAATAGCATGTAATGTTTCAATTCATTCGCATTTATTGTGCTGAACCCTTCAAGCGAATTTGAGTGGCTATTTACTATTGCTGTTTAATGTAGTTAAAACAACATTTTCTCAGGAATTGAAATTATGCAATTATTATGTGCATTTTCGATTCCTACTATGTTTCAACTGGTTTCAGTGATGCTAAATGAACTGGTATGAAATTTTTTCGCTCGTAAAGATCCGTGCAGACCTTTGAGAACCTTGAAAATTGCTTCATAATAAAACATTGTTCTCATGGATTGAAGGCCCTTTAATTTTTATGCATCCTTAACCCTTTCAGTGTCGTTTCTTCCCCCCAGATACTATAGAAGAAACACTTATTAGAAAACTTATTTTCGATTATTTGAAAGGGAAGAAATTACATGGATTGTATGTGCATTACACATGCAATCTTAGTATGGTCCTCACACTGTTGTTTTCGTTTCCTATAACCTACTTAAAAGACATTTGTTAAATGAGAAAGACAGTCATTCTATATGCACTGCTTGACCAAGTAGTCGCTGCAGTTGGGTGCATAACAATAAAAAGGGCAAGCAATGGAGAAACACAACGATCTAGTCCTCACGTTAACCGAATGTGTTTGCATGAGATAGCTTAGCTTTTCTCAGCTGTCCAGTCAGGCTATTAATTCTGAACTCAAGTAGATGTTTCAAAAGCCAGCGATATGGGCGTAGCTCACATTCCTGTCATGGGAAACTCAATGTGCGAAGTGATGATACCATCAATATAAATTGGAAAACTGTGCAAATGCATTCACAAAGTGCCATGACTACAGCAGTCCGCATGCAGCCTACTCTGGATCATGTGTAATGTTTAAAAAAGGGACAAGGTAATCTAGGTAGAACCTAAAAAAATTGTCTCGTCGTGCATAGTTTTTCGGTGTAAACTAGGGCGATGCAATTCACTGGTGCTGGTATGCACTATCTCTAGTTGGTGGAAGATGTTAGTATGGCCTTGCTGACCCGACCCTGACCTCCACCTCCTAGAGCCCTGCTGCAAATGTATGGCTTGGTACAAAGAATATTTCACAAAAACTGCTAGAAAGACAGCCACCTTCTTGCTCCTGACTCTTCCAGTGCTCCACCTGAGCTCATGGAGGTCAGCTTTCTTGACACTGGGGAGCAGTGCCAGCTGAATGCCAAGGCCTTTCTGACCGGTGAGGTCAAGATCAGCTAGCATACGTTGAAAATTGTCTTGATGGAACCATCCTCTTCTGAACCAATCCGCCAGCACCTCCAGCCTGCTTGGCTTTATGGAGGTAGCGGCTAGTCTATCAGCCTTAGTGCCGAGCGCGCAGCATGCTGCTGAGCATGGCGAAAAAAGTCTGTCTGTGTGTAACTGCCCCACACAATCCTGCAGCTTACTTTGAGTACCACCCAGACTTAGGGGGGGGGGGGGGGGGCGCCCTTTGATAGCAGAAAAATAGCGAAAATGATTTTTGGGAAACCACATATTCGGGTAGTATGTGTTATAAGCTACCATTTCTGTAAATATCAACGTCTAATTCATCGCGAAACTCTTTCAAATAAAGTTGATAACGAGCCGCGGCAGCCCTTGAGCGGCGAGCGAGTGCTCAAAACACCCCTACTTGGCGCGAACGCCATTTCTCCACCGTTACGTACCCCGAGCGCCGCCATTTTGGTGTTCGTGCATTCTTGTGCTTTTCTTTCCCCGCCACCAGCGGCGCCGGCGGCAGTGCGGAAGTCCTTCAATAATTTTAAAGTACAGAAAGGCTTTGATCCACGGAGGAAGGAAACTGAGGAGAGGCCCTGACGTCACTCTTTGTGAAGCGAAAGTGAAGCCGGAAGTTGGCGTTGCTCATGGCGTTGCTCCGCCTATCGGGCCAGCTCTCCTCTCTTGTTTACATTTCTAGCGAAATCACGCCGCGCTGCGCGCAACCGTGCTGCTCGGACCCGCGCGCTCCGCAGCAATACTAAACAATCGTTAGCACGTTAGCATGATTCCGCCAAAGAGGGCAAAATTTCCCGCGGATATTCCTTCCTCGTTGCCATTGCCATGGCTCAGTACATTGCGTACAGCGTTGCATGCGCGTTCATTTCACGAACTTTAGTTCCTCCTGTCCCACCTGGCCACAGCAACATCCGGTAGAGCATGGTCCAGATAACGCAGCGCAACAAAACAAGGAGACCAACGCAAACCAGCCCGCACGGCGCCTTTGCTGCGGTGCGAAACCTACGGGGCAACACGTACGCGTTAGCGCACGAAACAATAATAAAGCCGCCATTGTGGCCCGAAAGGTGGGGCCACTACAGCAAAGAAATAAAAAAAAAAAAACAGCAAAACAAAGGAGAACCTTCTGTGTCATTTCCTCCGCACTTTTCTCCTAGCGCGCGGAAGGGGTAGGGCCTCTCCTCAGTTTCCTTCCTCCATACTTTGATCCAACCGACGACGCCAGCGATGGGCTGATCGGTGACATGTGACCTTGCTCCGCCCGTTTGCCGCCATGAAAGTTCCTGCGCGCCGCGCGAAGAGCGCGTTTCACCTAACCAGAAGAAAAGTATGGTTGCACAGAGTTGGACGGAAGGACTGAACCGTCGGTAACGACACGACCATGCGAGGAAAGTAACGTAGAGCGATGCGAAGGTGCGAGATAAAGTATACACGTGTGTGTGCAGAGCTGCGTTAGTATTTCATTCGCGCATGAATGTTGGCGGCCGAAATTAGTGGAGATCATTGATTTTAGTGCATTATGAGCCCGTTGACTTTGCAAGTGCAGTATGACCTAGCATGCAAGTAAATAGTGGGGCAAAAGTGCATTAACTCGCTGACAAATACCCGCATTGCGTTATGTGCGATAAAAAATAAATTTCAGCAGCGAATTCTACTTTTACACTTTCCTGTGTTTGTGCGTGCGTTGTTAAATGCGCTTCACAATATGTCCAAGAAGTAATTTCGAACTCTGCATATCCTAATCGTATTTTGTGCATTGCATATGTGAATAAATATATTCTTAAGTGACTACATTACTCTGCTTTTAAAAACAAATACTGCATTAGCCCCGAGAACGACCTAGAGGGGCGCTGCGAGCGCCGCTCGCGTGACGTCAGGGCACGGACTCGCGCCTGTCGTCGCTGCAGTTCGGGCGGTGTCCGGACGCCTTCTGCCGTGTTTCCGTTTGTTCGCTCTCGTTCCCAATGCTTGTATACTTATGACGGGCCTCTCAAATATATATTTTACGATGTCTTCGTTCGCGAAAATGTAATCAAGGAGCTTATTTTCTAGACGACAATATATTTCTCGAAGGCAACGCTATAGTGCCACCCGACGGAGCTCAGACTAGCCGATTACGGGTTTTTCAAGCGCCGATCTACACTTTCCAGTGCTAGCTCACGTGAATAATGATAGCATAGACGCAAAAGCACAGCACTTAAGAATCTAGTTAAGATTCCATACCCATCATGGTGCAATATGCGTGTCACGATTAAACGCTGACTATATATGACTTCTACAACATTTATCTTGATTTTAAGCCGCTAAAAGATGTTTGCTCACGACGAATAGTTCACAGTATAATATCGAATTTTTCTATTTGTTCACACAAGCCCTCGGAAGTAACACGAGGGCTTAACTGCCACTGCAATTTACATTCGGCCAGCACCACTTGATATTTTAACTGGTCCTCAAAATTAGACCGTTCTTCACCGGTTAAATTTAAGTGGCGGTAACTTGAAGCAAAGCTGATTGAGGTTTATAGCTGTTTGCAGCACACAGAAAAGAATGTACCAATATTTATTCCCGTTCCGCGCTACACGTTCAACTCATTTGAGCAATTTACTGATGCTTCTTGCTTGAGAAACAGACAAGATGAATCTGTTTGGAGAACTGACACAGGCTGCTCGGGTCAAATATTTGAGTGAAATATGCCTTTTGGACCGGTTCGCTGCAGCCAGCAAGAAGCCGAAGGCCCATTCATTAGTAGTGTTGCACATATTGAAGATATAATTGTTCCCCAGTGGAGGTCAAGTGTTCATGTGACTTGTGGTGTATTCTTTGAGAGGCGGGTACGCGAGGTTTTCTTTTATGCACTGACGAAGCAAATAGTTTTCAGTCTGTGTAATTAAACAACGCAGGATCGAGACATGTTGCGGCAGAATGTGTGTGCTTTTTCCATTTCAACGCAGCCTAAGCTGCGCTGTAGTGCCTCGAGTATGCTATAGACATTGCAATTGGAGCTGTAAAGAGCTACTTCATGCTTTCAATTCGAAGTTGTAATGAACTGCTGGGTTTCGCGAACAATGCGCGCCTCGCCATAACGACAGTCGGTTGCTTCCATTGCGAGAGGGCTGTGCCATATCGTCGAGTAGGGGGCACTATGACACATTTCAGTGCTTGCGTTTCATTGCTTCTCGATCCGAAACACGAAATTTTCTTTTATGTGATTGCTGTTATGGTATTCGTGAAGTGTGTGTATATATATATATATATATATATATATATATATATATATATATATATATATATATATATATATATATATATATATATATATATATATATACACGATGCGACATCGTGTTAACAGCCAATGCGCTTCTGGGTGCCTATTTCAGAGAACGGTGAAAGTAGTGCCCAACCTTTTCACACAAAATGCGCGCCTCTCTCTTCCATTTAGTCTTTAATACAGTTGCCACATTTGACTAAAACAACTCACCAGAGTGATAATAATTATGATGAAAGCTTCTCTGGGCAGTGTCCTCACACGGATTTATAATGTTGACACCAAATATCAAGGTATTTCTTCCATGTAAAATGCTATGTCTCTCATACTTAATAAGGGAATTTTAAGTGTTTAGAGGAAAATCATAAATATCTTCGCGTGTTGAACTTGCAGACGTTCTTTTTAAGCAAGATTTATGAACAGACAGGGTGCATATATGCATTGAAAGACCCGTAGAACCCTTCAGCGCTACATTGCTTGCGGTATCCAAGTCGCAAATTTTCATGATTCACGCGGTTTCAAAGAAGAAACTGCGTTCCACGCACGGCAACAGAAATAATCCGAAATAACCTCCTTCTGTAAGTACGGCTCAAGCCGCGAATACCCCAAGCACGCACCAAGAAAACGATCGCGCGCGGCAGCCGAGCGAGCGGCGTCCTGGCCGTGACGTCACTCGCGAGAGGGCGCCACTCCAAATTCTCGCCGCTAATATCCACTGCTACTGGCCATGAAATAAAACGTATAATATAATATATCAAAGTACATTACATACAGCTGCGAGCTCGTTCCTTCCCAGTTTCCCTTACACTCGAAGATGTTTCAGTAATCGGCGGTGCCATTTACTGATGAAAAACACAACTGCAAATTAACACGAGAAAAACGCCAAAAGCAATACACGGATTGCCAGCAAAACGCAATGCAGTAATAGCTAGGCCAATTCGCGTGCGTTTCGTATAAGGGCCCTCTAATTCTTAAAGGGCTTTAGCGGGGCACGGAGGCGAAAAGACACAACAATGCGCGTCATGATTAAAGTATACATGGTGACGTCGCAAGGTTCACGAGAACAGTCAACCGCATTCACAGACGCGCACACACGGTAACACTGAGCTTAGTGTCACACATTACTCCCCCCCCCCTTTTTTTTTTTGCTTCTGGATTGGATTGGCGCGGCTCGCTACGTGTTTGCGCGCGCATTTCCGAGCGCAGATTGTTGTGCGCCTGGTTGCTACACTAGGCTGTTAACAATACAATCGCTTTTTCGAGCACAGATTGGTGTGCGCCTGGCTGCTGCACTAGGCTTTTATACAATCGCTTGTCGCTACTTTCTTTCCTTTCCTCTGGATTGATTCGGCGCGGCTTGCTGCAGGCGCACAGACTTGCTGGTGTGCGCCTGCTTTTTGCACTGGGCTTTCAAAACATCGCTCGCGGCTCGCGCTTATACATAAAGACGAAGTGAACGTCGCTTAGCGCGGAAGTGCTGCGCCGCGGGCGTACCGTCTATGTAAGCGCGCAGCAATGCCAGGAAACATTCATACACAAGTAAAGGGTCAGAAAACTGCGCTTTATTTTCCATTACTTTGTCATGTACCGTCACACTGGGTAGCGCCCAGTGATCGCTTCTAACCAAAGCAGAAATTAGTCTTTGCAGCACGTGTGGCCATTTTAATTGGCTACCACCACAGCCATGTGAGGTGCGACTCCAGCAGCGGTGCAGTTACCATGCAGCCGGCGGAGGAGGTGGCGCTTCACTTTCTGCCAATAACCCTCTATTTTTTTGCGTTCTCAAGTTCAACAAATGGCCACAGAGGGCGAAAAAATTGACCACGCACTGCTGCTAACAAAACCAGTAAAGTAGAATCACTTCGGGATGCTTACGTTAGTTCCTACATTTCCCGCTAGAGGCGCCATAACAATCGCAATAGGTTTCAGCGAGAGCAGTGGAAAAGTAAACATGTCCGCAATAGGCATTAGTAAGAGGCGACTAGAGGATTGGTGGAAGAAAAGCAGGGAAACGGCAAGAAACGGAGACGTACAAAAGCACAGTTCGAAATAGGGGATCAGGAAATTTGGGTGGGGTAGTTTATAGTGTTTTTTTCTATCTTTTTTATTGCTTAACCTGGGTAGGACATTAGGCAGTATGATAGCAAGAGCTTGGTGGTGCAACCCACCGCCCCGTTCCAAAGGGGACGCTCATAACATCCATCCATCCATCCATCCAAGAAGTAAAATGAGTAAATCGCTGGAGAGGAAAGAGGAAGCCAAGAAATTGGTGGAATAAGGAAATTAGGGAGGCCATCGAACAACGACGGTTGGCATCACGGCAACACAGAGGAGCAAAGAGGGCGCAGTTATCTAAAGAGGAAATAGGCCAAAAATGGGAATCTTATTGACAAAAGAAACAAAAGTGCAGGTCCTCGTCCAGGCTAAAATAAAGCAATCCTCTGATCGCTGGCTGGCTGAAGTTCGCGATGCAACTAAAGGGGGTCATGAAAATTCCGGAACCATATAAGCTGGCTGGGTAAAGCGAATCACAGAAAGCAGGAACAGATTCACGATGCCAAGGAAAATTGTTTAGAGGGAGATGACGCTGTGAACTACATTGGTTCAGTTATAGCCGAGTCATTTAGGAAAGACGATAGGGTAATCGCCCCTAATGAGGGAGCAACACAGGATAGCACAATAGAAAACAGCTTAGAACTGACCAATCTTAACTGGAAAAAGGCGGACGCAAATGTTCCAAAATGCACGTCCGCAGGGATAGACGAAATTCCAATCAAGTTAATGAACTTGGCCCAAGAAACAATGAAACTCTGATAAAAGCATTGGAGGCAGTATAACAAATAAGCAAATTCCGCACAGCTGGAAACAGAGTAAAATGAATTTGATCTATAAAGGGAAAGGCGATAAGAAGAACATAAAATCCTTCCGACCAATTACGATAACATCAGTTATATATAGACCGTTTTTTCGTAGGCGCCGCCATATTGAGAACGCAGTGGCGCCGCCTATGAGCAGCGCCATACTGGCTTGGGTGAAAGCGGTCTTTTGCATGGCAGGTATACGCTCGGCGGTAGGTTTTGGCGTTTGTTTTCGCGGTCGTGTGGTCTGTTTAGTATGACGTGCGTCTTCTACGTGGTAAACGGTTCTGTGAGACGTGCTGAAGTGGTTTAAGGCGTCATGGCCGGAATTTCTGCTGGCGCTGAGGTGGACGGAACACGCAGCGCGATGTGTGCGCACATATATTCATGAGCCTACAATCAGCGTCGGAGATCAATTGTGTGTTTCTGAATGTTCCAATCACTAATGTGACCTTATTGCAGTATTATCCTCTATTTCTAAGCGGTGGTTTAGGAGCCATGAAACATACGCGACGATCGTTCTGCTACCATAGAAGCTGTGTTGTTATACTTTGACAAGCGTTTAAACTGTTCGCTGCAGGTTACATTGCGTGACTACTTGGTTGGATGGATGAGGTTTCCACCCATGAATAAAATAGTTTTGGCTAGTAATAGCAGCATATACTTACAGTCTGAATTAAGCTTGTCCAGCAAAGCGACCGTTTACGAACTGCGCGAGCGTCCTAAGCAGTAGTAGGTGCTGGATTACAGATATCTCTGTTCTATATAGCGCATGGTCCAAGCATACGGCATCAGCGGGTATATATTTACAAACGTTGTGCGGCGTTAGCCCGTCTTCTCTTGCTTTTTAGAGAAAGAGGATGATAACCGAAATATTTTTTTCGGTTGTGTTCGTTCATTTCTCTACGACGCACTGACACTTATTACGGAAATCTTGCGCTCAAAAATAGCCATCGCATTCTTTTTATGCGAACTCTCTCATATATTACGGCTGTATACAGGCCAAAAAGGCAATGCCGAAGCACACAGCTTATATATGTATCGTGCTGGCTCACCAACCGCAGTGATCGCTATGTTGAGCAGCGCCATGGGCCTCATGCAGCAAGGCTAGCGTAGACATAATTTCAAGCATACTAGACTTGAAATGCGTGAGAACGATGCCAGTGTATCACACATATTTAATAGCGCCTGCCGCTCAGCTGTTTCGTGGTTGCCTTAGGTTGGCCGTGCACGAGCATGCGCTCTTATGTTTTATGTTTTACTCCCTACGCTAATCAATCAGACAGTGAGCTGATTTACCATTTAATGCTAGTAATACAGATACGCCGGTTTTCTTTGTTGAATTAGAATCGATATAAGCAAAATAGTAAACAACACATACTCGCACCGCGACTGATAATGCGCGTACACCGCGGCTGATTATGCGCGTCACATTTTTACGCCCCCAAGACATATTTCTGCCTACAGTAGTTACCGATGCACCGAAAGGCTTCCCTGACGACCTTATATGAACGAACATGGCGTAGATTTCACAAAGTACGATCTAAAACATCTCGAAATCGTTCGGCAGCACGCGACAGCAATACTTTCAAGCAGCGCCGCGCCGGGTCGCCCAAGCCAGAGAGGAGGAAAGGCTATCCGCGCGCCCAATCCTTCTCGCCCGATGAAACGGTCTATAGGCTGGCGATGCAGGCGGTGAAATTAAAAATGCAGTCAGGGATAGAAAGCAATAGAACACTCGGAGAACTTCAGAACGGGTTCAGAAGTTGTAGGCGCTTAGATGATAGCCTGTTCGCTCTTACCCAGTGCGTAGAAATAGCTAAGGAGGAAAATAGACCTCTGTATTTAGCCTTCCTGGACATAAGCGGTGCATACGACAACGTGAACAGGAAACTCTTATGGAACATATTAAAAGATGAAGGTATTGGTCATGAGGTAATTGATTTTGTACAGGAAATATATCGAGAAAATAGTGTTGAAATAACATGGGAAGGAATTAAGAGTACAACTGTCGAGGTACACAAAGGATTAAGGCAACGTTGTCCTCTATGACCGTTGCTGTTCATGCTTTATATGATAAGTATGGAAAGAAGGCTACAAGGAAGCAATCTAGGGTATAATCTGTCGTACAGATTAGGCGGAAAAGTTGTTGAGCAACGACTACCGGGTTTAATGTGTGCGGATGATATTGTACTGTTATCATATAGCCAGGAAGATTTACAAACTCTGGTTAATTACTGTGGAGACGCAGGCGACAGTTTATGTTTCAGTTTTAGTGAAGCTAAGTTCGCTGGGATGTTTTTCAACGATACAACTGATCAGGAGCTTACAATACAAGACCATGAAATACCCCGAGAGGCCGAATACAAATATATTGGGGTATGGATAAACAAAGGGCAGATGTACACGGAAAAGCACGAACAGTCTCTCATAGCAAAAGGGTGAAGAGATGTCGGGATAATGGAACTGGGCATTGGGGGGGTACAACAGGTCTGAGGTACTGAGAGGTATTTGGAAGGGAGTAATGGTGTCGGGGCTTACTTTCGGGAATGCGGTCCTGTGCTTGAGGGCAGAAGTTCAGTCGAGGCTAGAAGTAAATCACAGAGCTGTTGGAAAACTAGCACTAGGTGCCCTACGGGAAAACCACAAACGAAGCAGTACAGGGGTATATGGGCTGGGCATCGTTCTAAACACGGGAAGCTCAGAGTAAAATCCTATACGAAAAGCGCCTGAGGAAATTGGACGATAACAGATGGGCAGCTAAGGTATTTAAATACTTATACAGAAAGAGCGCTGACTCACAATGGCGGAAAAGAGCTAGGAAGCTAACCAGTAAGTATGCCAGACACGAGGACGGAGAGAGAGTAAAACATCTTTATTAATAGTATTTGAATGGCGAGAGCAGTGTGGGAGGAACCCTCAGTCCAGGGTGCCTAAGATGGCGCCACTATATGGGACAGGGATGAGCACGCCACGTATTGCTCTGCGAGTGCATTTATGACACTGACAGACGGCAGTAGACTGCAGTAGAGAAGAGTCACGAACGAACCTGAAATTAAATCAAACGCACTGCCACCGTCACATGTGCGCAGAAGTTAGAGCGCTTACGGACAGATGGTTTGACGAGTCATTAACTTTCTCCGTGAAGGACGCAGCATGCGTCTGATGGATCTATTCGTCACGTCAGCCTCATGCTCTATGCCAGTGTATTAATATAGACAACATATGTGAAATTAAACGCATGAGAAATGGAACGCTATCTAGGGCGTTTCGAAATGGCGCCTGTCTGTGAAGGTCGGCGCTAACTTTTGGCGTTTCGTACATGTACTCGAAATAATAAGAACAAAAAAAATGCCTGTCCTTTCAACTGAATACCGGCATGCACAAGTTCCGCAAGTTGAAGACGGTTATGAACAGCTCTTTCTGGCAAGCCGCTGGGTCATTAATTCGGGGAGAACTTCGGCATTGTAGCCGCACTTCGCGGACTGCAAAATACAAAGACGGCAAGCCTGGCCTGTACTATGTGCTCCTTCATGATGCAGAACACTTTTAATGCCATTATAAAATTCTTAATTTAGGATCAAATCCTCTTACTTTCCAGTATGTAGTCAGGAACACTGGCACCAGCTATGCGACCGCCTTAACGGCCAGCTAGGGTGCAAAAACACCTGGTTCCTGCTTAAACACCTACTTGACCGCACTCAGACTAAAACAGCATCACAAAAGAACCATCAGAGGATCATACACTCTTTCCCGGGAGATAATGATGCCCTTTTTGATGCTCTTAAAAACCGCTACTTTAACACAAGCACCGATATTCCTCTACCCGTAGCTTATACCGGAAAGGAAAACAGGGAACTAGACAGTGAAATTATGGAATCTGAAGTACGTGCTGTCCTAAACAACACCAAAACAACAGCGGCGGCTGGCGAGGACCGCATCAAGAATAAAGTGCTACGGAACCTAGACGATCAGTCGGTTACTGAAATCACCAATCTTTTCAACGTCCACTGGAAAGAGGGAACTATACCCACCAGGTGGAAACATGCAAACGTAATTTTCATACCCAAACCAGGCAAAAAGCTGGAGCTAGAGAATCTCCGCCCCATCTCCTTAACCTCTTGCCTGGGGAAGGTTATGGAACACGTCATTCTTAACAGGCTAAACGAGTACACTGAAAGCAATTGGCTGCTACCCCATTCGTTGATAGGCTTCAGATCAGATCTGTCCACTCAAGACATTATGTGGCAAATTCAGCAAGATATCCTACATCCGGGCCCTATAAGAGCCACCCGTACAATTCTAGGGCTGGACGTGAGTAACGCGTTTGACAATGTGTCACATGCTTCAATACTCACAAATCTAGCCCAAATAAATGTCGGGAAGCGCACTTATAGCTATATTACAAGCTTTCTGAAGGATCGCACTGCAGAAATACATCTTGGGTACATTAAAAGCGGACAATTTCAATTAGGCACAAGGGGCACCGCTCAGGGTGCGGTCCTCTCCTCCTTCCTTTTCAATGTGACCATGCGAAACCTGCCTTCATTACTGGAAAGGATCCCGCATATCAAACACTCCATCTATGCCGATGATATCACCATCTGGACCAATAGCGGTTCCGATGGAGAAATCACGGAAGCATTACAAGCGGCCGTGGATACCGTGCAAAATTTTGTGCGACAGAATGGTCTAGCGTGCTCGCCGACAAAATCGGAGCTTCTCGTCATCCGAGATAAATGAACCAAACACGCCACCGAAAGGGACGCCACCTCACCTATACGAGTCAGTAATGGAAGACGGCCCAGTTCCGCCCGTACTGACTATAAGAGTCCTGGGCATGATAGTTCAACATAACACCCATAATTCTGAGGCGATTGCCCGATTACGGACGACAGCCCGCCAAATATGTGGCCTAATCAGACGAGTAGCCACACGACACCGTAGTATGAAGGAGGCTGATATCTGCCATCTGACGCACGCTTTCCTGATCAGTCGCGTCGTCTATTCCTTCCCTTACTACCACCTACGCCTTTCTGACAAGGAAAAGGTTAACAGCGTCATTCGCACAGCTCATAAAGCTGCCCTTGGTCTCCCGAGGTATGCGAACACTGAACGATTACTTGAGCTAGGTATAAGCAATACCCTAGACGTACTCGTGGAGGCCCATAAAACAGCCCAACGTGAACGACTCTCCCGCACCGCAACTGGCAGGGTCATTCTAAGAAAACTCGGGCTGGATCCCGTTATGAATTCAGCAGGAAGAACAACATTACTCGGTGCGGTCAAACGCCGTTTGGTTATAAAACCGTTACCCAAGAACGTGTTCCCTGGGAGACACGACAAGAGGCGGTCTGCCAGAGCCAAGGCCCTTCAAGAAAGGTACCAAAGCAACCAGCACACCACTTATGTCGATGCAGCAAAGCAAAATCACCAAACTTCGTAGTGAGCGTCGTGACCGGAGAGGGAAGTATCCTCAACGCCGCGACCATAAAAACAGCGTCCACCGTGGAAGCGGAAGAGACTGCCATTGCTTTGGCCATCATGAATCTCTCCGTGCAAACTATCATAAGCGACTCCAAAAGGGCAATAGTCAACTTTTCGAGAGGCAGCATAGGCGTCTGTGTAACGCGAGTCCTACGGGACTTTACAAATGAAAATACTGTTGAACTCGTATGGGTCCCTGCCCATTCGGGGAATCAAGGGAATGAGGTGGCGCAATGAGTAGCCCGAGGTCTAATCAACCGGGAGGTGTGCCCCTCAGACTCGGATCCCATGGATGAGGCACCGACGACATACCACGAGATAACAAACTACTACAAGCAAGAAAAGGCGAATCTACCCGCCTCCAAACGCAAGCCTCACGCGAGCGCAAGCCTCGATTCTGCGTCGAATGTAAACTAAATCATTCCCCAGCCCACATTGGCTAGTCATAATTACCAACGGGAAATGGAACTCAATATGTCAAAACTGCACAGATCAAACATTGGCTACCCAAAATCACATTCTTTGGGGGTGCGAGGGCTTACCCCTCCCAGGTCGCTCCTGCCAGCTCCCTCGCAACAGACGTGGGAGGAGCTGCTCAGAACGACGGATGAAAAAGTACAAAAAGCCCTCGTTGCCTGGGCCAAAAGGGTCGCTCCTCGTGAGGGGCCATCCTAGGACTCGGGCCTGCCAGATGATAACTGAGCAGAGTCTCAATAAAGTTGTTACCACCACTTTCCAGTATGTATGTTTATATAGGGTGTTTCAGCGAACACCTTCAAAAATCTTTAAAGCTTGCCTGTGGCAGATAGCTCAATTCTAGCTGATGAGCCGGTCTACTCGAAGCGGCGGACACTACTTGCACAAAAAAATTGAAATGCAAAATCGACGAATTAACAAGAATTCACTAATAAACTTTTAGCTAATGATCTTATGAACCATACTGTAATTGGCTAATTCTAGCAGTAGACTTCGCAAGGCGGATCCACTTGGAACGAATTCTCAGGACACCAGTTTCGAGATATAAATTCCCGAACTTTGCGGGAGAAATGGATGGCGTTCCAGTTACTTGTGTGCTTCAGTGCATGAAATGTCGTTTTGTTAACAAATTAACTGCAACGCCAATGCATTTCTCAGCAAAGTTCGGGAATTGATATCTCGAAATTGCTGCCATCTTGAAAATTCGTTCCAAGTGGATCCACCTTGCGAACTACACGGCTATAATTTGTAAATTTCAATATGCGCCATAATGTAATTAGTTAAATAACTTAATTAGCGAATTTTTATTAATTAGTCGATTTTGCATCTCAATTTCCTGTGCAAGTAGTGTCCGCCACTTCGAGTAGACCAGCTCATGGATTAGAGTTGTGATATCTGCCAGAGGCAACCTTTAAAGATTTTTGGAAGTGTTCGCTGAAACACCTTGTATATATCTGTGTCTCTATCCGGCCTCCCCGCTAACTAGGGCCACTCGGTGGTGTGTGGCCTAACGGGAAGAGCATCGCGCTGCTGAGCTGAGGGAATCGCGCTCGGAACCAATCGTTGGACCAACATGGGTCTCTCAGTATTCTCAGTATTCTATGACGCTGCAGTATGTGGCGCTCTTCAATGAACTTCGTTCGTGGCAACTTGGGTCACTATGCTTTTCCCCTCCCCTCCCCCTCAATGGCCATAAAAAAAATCCCCTAAAATTTATCCGGTGCTGGGAATTTATACGTGACACGTTTCCGAGGTGGAAATACGCATGATGTGTCGCTAAATATGCTGATCGCATTAACGTCCACATTAATCGTGCTCTGCTTGAGAAACTGTCATTTCTAAGCCCCTGCCGTTTTGCTGTTGTTTTTTTCCAGATGTAAGGGCTACGTGACCATGGGCGCACATTGTTGCATCGAAGATATAATTTAGGTAACAATTCAACTAATTACCTGAAATGTGCTAATACAGGCTCTTCGGCTTCAATATCGCAATTATATATGCACCCTGAAGTTAGAAATTAAATTTCTTTTAATTTTAACTAACTATAGCAAGGCACGTGCACAATTGCGAAATTGAAGCCGAGAAAGAGTGAGGTCGTGTCTGTTTAGAAATTTTCGATATATTCGCCCCCAAAATCGGATTTAAAACGTAGCTTAGCGTTCCACTTTAGATCGGCCCGAACGGTTAGATGCACGCTTTTAGGCAACTGTTGCAACGTAGCAAATTTTAAGGTCGCGAAAGGTCTCAAAAGTGCGCTAGTCTTAGGATTTCTGCTGAGCCTGGAGATATTACTTCTGTGCCACTCGACTTCTGCTTCGCACTTACAACACGTGTCCTAAAGGTAGCAATTAAAAATTTAATTAGCATATATTTATATTCGTTTAGCGAGATTATTGTTGAAATGTTTCTCGTTGCTATGTCCGGCTAGCTACAGAGCCAATCAGGGAAAACAGCAGGGGCCTGCATAAGAGACCTCTTTTTTTCTTTCATTTTAGAGTGTTCCGCATCGAAAGAACCACACCGTATATATTGCGGCATATTTCGAATGGGCAAACGCTGCGCCAGTCCGAGAAACTCGTACACCAAGGACAGCGGAGCTGTATAGTTCAACGCCCCTGAAAAATTAACTAAATTGGCTCCACCCTCATATGTGCGCTGCCACCTCCTCATCTCTTGTGCGTTCTGTAGATTGTTAATACAGTTAATGTGCAGCCAGAGACATGCAGTGCCCGCAGCTTTCACTGGCTCTCGCAGCGGGAGTTTTCATGTGGACGCCATAGATGGCGCTGCTGCAGCTTGTTGGGTTTATTGTTTGGATCACTGGTACGACCTGATACGAAACTGATACGACCTTATCTGTTACAGGCATAGGTAGTGGTACAAGGCACTAGAGAAGTCTTCTAAGGAGAGAAAAAAAAAAGATTAAGGAAATGCATACAAAAATGCTAGAATGAAAAGCAGGTAGAGCATACCTGACTTAGTAACTGGAGCAGGCTAGGTGACTTTTTGTGACCACCCCATTTCAAAGGGGATGCCAATAAATCATCATCGGAGAGGAGGCAGAGGCCAAAGGGCGCAGTTGGCGGTACATTAATTTTGAGGGGGTTTCAGTACTGGCGGTTCCAACTAAGTGCTCGCCCCCTAGCGGCTTTGCTGAGAAGCAGTCGATCCAGGTTCAAGATTGAAGCGAGAGAGGGCCTCCTGTCACGGCATGCGCTGAATGCCTCGCAATTATCAAATCGTCGTGATGCTTCCGCGCACAAGTCCGAAAATGAAAAAAAAATTGTTTTGTGCGATTACGTACCATTAGACTTGTTGTGTACCATTATGCGTGTCGTGTACCATTATGCGTGTCATCGCGATTGAAAAACAGCAATGTATGATTTCGTCTTTTCGAAAAAGAAGCAGACGACGCGCATTGGAGAGCGACTTGGATAAGAAACATAGCATCAGCAAAAGGTGACGACTGATGCTATATTGGTTTGTTCGAAACAATTCGCTCGGGTCTCGTTTCCTCCGGAAGGGCAGAACACTGCTTTCAGTATCGTGCTGGCGTTTCAAATCACGGAGTGTGCTTTATGTAGGTAGGCGCTTTAATAAATTGCAGTGATGTACGTTCAAGCTTCATTTCGTTTTGTTCGTTTAAAGCTTCCTGCTCCAGCATTAGTGTTACTAATGGTGTAGGCAGCAGAAATATTCTGGCTAATGTACATTTGTCTGCAGGCACGGTAGCAGAATGATAACTGCCTCGAAAGGTCTGAATTTGATAATGACACGTGCTATTCCGCGAGACATGTCGTTTCCATAGCATGTTTTAATTTAGCGGTTCAAGCGGAAGACGTTGCTTTCTCATTCAACGCGTTGAGTTGTGAGTTGATTTGCTCGCAAGAAATTTAGAGGCGACGGCAAACAGCGCTTGTTCAGCTTTGGAGCGTTCGACCTGCGCACAGCTTGCTTTTCGACACTGTGCACACATCTAAATTTCATTACAACTGGTTTCAGTTGATTTCCAAGTCATGCATTTACACCAATACAAGTGACCTTGCCCAAAAGAAAACGTTCGCTAAATTTCGGATACCTGTTGGGAGAAACTAAACTTGGTCCGATTGGTAGTTATAATCGCTTCGCCCGTTTCACTATAGGTTTGAGAATTTCTACGGGCGGCGCGTGATCGTAAGCCCGAGCCCAAGCACGAACAATGCGAGCACGAACAAGCGCAATGCGAGCACGAACAAGCGCAAGCCATCGGACGCAGACGACCTTATCACGGGTATCAGCTAACTATAGGAAGAAAGGTGCGGCCTCGACTAACAAACGGAACTCTCATTTGTTTTGCAGCGAAGCTGTTTACCTCTACCAACCGGCGATTCCTTCGTGGTGGTCCACAGAAAACTCGGCTGTCTAGAAATCGGCGATTTGGCGCAAAAAAACACATGTAGGGCACGCGAACACTGGCGGCATGATTTTATGTCTGTGTCTACACTCTGCGTAGATAGTGCAACACCCGGAGATAGTGCAATACCGGCCCGACCCGCGGCGGAGGGGAAGCACACGTTAAGCACTTCCCATACGTGGGCCGGTCCCGAAGACAGTGCAATGCCGGCCCGACACGCGGCGGAGGTGCAGTTCGCCATTAAGGGGCCCACATACACAGCTTCGCTGGTCATCCTTCTTCACAGAGTGGAAGGACACTGCAGAAATTTTTTATCCCAAGACACACTGACCAGGTAAAGTTATACAGTTTTTAGCGTCAGTGCAGAATATCCGTATTTAGCGTCTGAAAGCAAGACAGACGTTACTGCCTATATACTGTGAGATGGTACGCGTGATATACTACAACACGAGTCGATGTGCGTAGTTGCCGGCGAAGGTCGAAATCCGTCGAGTATCGTACCTGTACCAGAAACGCCGGAGTAACGCATGGAGTAACGCCGCGAACAAGTAAGTGTCTGCACTTTTCGGAGGCCCGCTCTGCACAAACACATCCTCTTTTAAACCTCCGGCTCGCATGAAATCTTGTTTGTCTTAAAAAAAAAATCTGATGTGGTTCGCTGCGCAGGCCGGATATATGCACACACAGCGCAAGGATTTCCGCGGTTTCGTCGCTGAAATCCTGGAGACCGTTTAAACTACGAAAGGTAACCGGCAGCAAGGACCGTGTCGGATTCGGCGAAACAGCTCGATTCGACGCCGCGAACGAGAAACGCATGAGCGCAGCACCAAATGAAAGAGCTGCCGCGAGCCTGAATGCCGTAGCCATAGAAACTCTGTGGTCGTAGCCATCCTTTGTTTACTTGGACAGTGTTGCCAGCGCAAGTAACAGATTCTCGAGTTAATTGCCGATAATGGCGGTTTATAGCAGAATCACACGGGAGAATTTGATAGCCCAGTCACGCGGTCGTCGGAGCCGAAGGTCTGGCGACGCCATCCTTGCAGGTCCTCCAGGATGGCCCGCAATTAAGATTAACAGCCGGCGTTTGCCCGCTATGGCCTGTGGACGTACAAGCCAACGCTGATGTCAAGCTGATCAAGCAGTGTGGAGGCCGAACTGTGCCCCCGGAAACGAAACCAAAACTGGTTTGTAGAAATGTTATAATAGTAAATCATTCAGGGGCGCTCTGAGGCTCAGTAATTTTTCCCCCGGGGTTTCGGGGTAAGGACCTTCATTTAAAGCAAAAAATGAAAAGTCGAGAACGTTATATGCTAGTATTACTTTAACTGCATTTGCAGTTTATGCCTTTTTGTGTACATATGTGTGCTCGTTTGGCACGTGCAATATAGTCACACTTTGTGTAAACACTTATACACACTTCTAGCACTGCGTACACTTAAGAGCATAAGCGTCAATTACGGGTGAGCAAGGATACTCCCCCGCCCCACCCCAACCCCGCCGGGCCGGAAACCTTAGACGTGTTACGTGTTGTTGTTTTTGAATGTTTGAAGGAGATTTTGCTCTACAAAGAAAGGAACCATGCGTAAAAAACTTTGAAAGTTTGATCACAGCAATGACTGATTTATTTTGTGTGTCTCAATCAACAGAACAGCTAGTTCCACTTCCCCCCCTCCCCCCTTATCCAGGAAAATGGGAACGTTACGCCTCTACTTGAGAGAGTTATTCGTTAAATACAGAGCCATAGTACACAGTGCACCATGTTGTAGAGTTATTAAGCATAATGTACACTTAACGGCTAACGAAGGCCGATTCCCAAAACGCAAATATACACGTGTACTTCACTTCTGGAACTCTTTTGAACATCTTTTTCTATCGGCTATTAACGACAGGCGGGGTATTAAGCCCGAAACGCAACAGATGCGTCTCTAAAGACTGCAGTATTCTTTTGAGCGAGCCTGCCGGAAAGTCGTGCAAGAACAAAGCCAGACTACAGCTTTACGGGCGAATAGGAGAGACAGCGCGTGGAAGGGTAGTTAGCTCGAGTCCCTTTGCTTTATCTCTCCTGGGTTCAGCTGGCGTAAGTTGCGTATTTATTGTCCTAGCTCTACACTGCAGTCGATGTGGCACGGTAGCGTTGCACAGTGTTCAGCGGATGGAAATTCGGGTACAACTCTCAGTGCGAAGAACAGCCTTCTAGGTGCACCCTAAAGGAATATTCACACTTAAGCTGTAATTAATTCAATCTTTGGTTCAAGCTATAATTCAAGCTGTAATTCAAGCAATTAATTCAAGCTGTAAGTCACGCTTTTGTAATTACCGATCTAATGGGCGCTCCCATACCACCAGTGGTCTCAGTTCGCCATGGCCACCATGACCAGCAGCTCTCGATGACGTCCCAGATTTTGACAGCGTCTGTTTGGGTCTAGTTAAACGTTTCGCTTTGAAAAAGTAGCACGGACAGGATTTTTTTTTTGTGTGTCGTTTGCACTGCTTTGCAGGATAGCCGCTGACCCATTATTGCGCTATGGAGCCTCAAATTTACGATTACGTCGCGCGGAGTTTTAACACCAAAAATATGAACGGCCACGACAAGAAACCGCGAAGTGCAAACTACCAACTCTTTATTCCTTATATTCTTATATTTCAATGCTACACTTTAGGGGTGCGCGAATATTCCAGACCAAATTGGAAACGAATCTATTAGTGCCAGAAGCGACTCGAATCGAATATACATCGAATATTCAATACTTTTCGAATAGTTTTCTAATAATGAACAGCCTTTATCGCACGTAAATTTAGCAAAAATTAGCAAGTCTCTGTCGTTACATAGTACATTAATTACGAAGCGTTGTTTATTAAAATCACAAATGGAGCATTAGGAGCAAACAAGCAATCTTTTTTTCTACAGATACACAGGATTCTTCGGAGATTGCGGATGATCGCTGCATAGCCCGTGAAGTATGGTTACCTAAGTGACGTAGCCCGCCGTACTACGCAAGTTCTCATGTTTTATGTCAATAGTATGCCTGTGGTGGCGGAAATTTACCGTACTCTTGCTCCAAGTTTATGTTTAATTGGGCGCAATTGACTGTTTGAAATGTTCGAAATATTTTCGAAAAATATTCGCATTTACGAATATTTTGCCTGAATAGTGTCCTGTTCGATCGAATCGAACAGGACACTATTCGATTCGTTAATAGAAAGTTTCAAATATTTGCACCCCCTAAAATATTTCATTACTTCTTACATTTCATTCCTATCGCCATGTAAAAAACGCGTTCACTGACAGTAATAAAGTGTTGGTAGTTTGTACTTCATCCTTCCATGTCGTAGACGTTCATATTTTCAGTGTTGAAATGAACCTTTAGCTCAGGCAATACAGGGGAAAGGAAAAATCCGTTTTCTCGGGAACTGCTGCTCCACATTTGATGAGGTTTGTTGCAATTAACAGAAAACGTTCAAATCTAGTGACTGTTGGAAGCGAATTTCTGATTTGGGCCGGCACTTCTTCAATAAAAAAATGTTGAAAAATTGTAAAAGTTTTAGAAAAGAAAGTTATCAAGTTTACAACTCCTTAAATCAGCAATAATAAAAAAGCCATATCACAATTCTGTAAACCGCATCTAATAGTACATTTAAGCGGACAAAATTGATGTGTTACACATATGGCTCTCAAACACATCACTGATATGTGGTTAGGACTTTTGTGATACCCTTGTAAACGTTGCAACCAATTCACATGAGCTGTGAGTTAATATATGAAATTCGTCCACTTTAACAGATGAAGTGTCCAGAACTGCAATATCTGCTTGTGCTACGGAGTTTCGCGTTTGTAAACTTTCGGCTTGTATTTTTTTAACACAATAATTTCCGGCAACTTTTGTAAAAATCTTCAGGGCCTAAATAAACGTTCTGCTTCCTACAGTCACTAGAACTCAAATTCAACAACTTTTATTCAAACCAGTCCAGAGGTTGTTTATAAGACCAGTATTGCGATTCACATGTAATTACTTTTAACATGTAAAAACAGGCAAGATCACACGCTGCTGTAATATTGAAAAATCCATGTTTTCGTTATCTCAGATGAAGTAAGAGTAGTACGTATTGCAGATGTCACTTAACTAGCATGGGAAAGTGCTTTGCAAGTGTTTATGTTCGCACTTCTATTTTATGGTTTACGTACCGAGCGAAAAAGTAACCCAGTGAATTAAGCCTTCATATAGTTCGGGTGAAACAAAAAATAATTTGTCCCTACCCTAAGCATGACACTTAAGCTGCATACTGTTGTTCGACCCTGAAACTTTCATCACCAGGACATATTCACTCTTTCGATTGCTCGAAAATTGCCTCCCAACGGATAAACACGCGTAACCGACTGCGTCGTTTCATTATCTCTGATGACATTTATTTTCCTAACTGGGTATGTGTCGCATGCTCTTACATTTTGTCGCTTTGTAGTAAGTAAGCATCAGACCAGATTTTTTGACGAGGCACCGTCTGGGGACATCGTAGACATATTGCGAGTGTTTTATATGCGTTTGCTTAGCACATAATAAAAGCAGTCTCAATATCCACGCATGGAGAGCATATGTATTCAAACAAAGCTCACATGAGGAAATAAAACAAATGCAGAGTAAAAAAAGAATAAGTACAAGCTGTTCTCTTCGTTGTTTTGTATTAAAGGGACACTAAAGAGGAACATTTTATAGTTAAGATGCACGGAGTGTTGCAAAAAAGCAAGAGTACGTCAGCTGTTTACATGGCTCTTCCAGGCAAGCAGCTGGCTGATTTTCGTTCAAATTTCGCATAAATGCATGGCCCACAAGTGAATTCAATTTATTTCGATGTTTGAGAGCGCCACTTGCTTGTTCAATTCAAAATAAAGCCGAAGTACAAGCTTACACGATCGACCTTGTCAGTACCAGGAACCTGCACTCTCTGCATGTACGTGCAACGAAGTTTAAATTTTTTTTTTACTCCTACTGCATGTCAAGGTTTACAACAAGAAAAATGTAGTATAACTGCCTATCACCGCTACCAGTACATTGTAAAATAATTTACGCTCTTAAACGTGAATAAGGGTGTAAATATGTCTATAACTTACACTCTTACCCTCGAAAAAGGGCCTCAGAGTGTGAGTTATAGACACATTTACACCCTCATTCACACTTAAGGCTGTAAATTTTTTTACAGTCTACCAATAGAGGTACTGTTAATCATTAGGGCCTACAACAGAACTAGAATCATTCAAGAACGACACTGCCTCAATGTTTATGACAACGCCACATTACAAGAAAAAAAAAGAAGAACATGCAAAAGAGTTGTCCACCATTAAGAACAGGAAATCTCCTATATATATTGCTTTCCAGTGCGAAAAAAGAAAAAAACAAGTCGGGACATTTGCCAAGGTTGAAGACATGGGCGTGTTGGTATAGCATATCAGAGGCTGGAGTGCTCTGTGGTGTGTGTTTATCTTCTGTGTGTCTCGTCAAAATGTTGCGCAATCCAACTACGGGACATTTGACCACCCCAAGGGGGTCAAGTCTGAATCCACTCGGGACATTTACTAAAGAGTCAGGATTTGTCTTGCCGAATTCGGGACGGTTAGCGATCCCAGAATACTTAGATTGCGATGTCTCGACGGCTACGCGCGAGTACCTCCCGGGCGACCTGGAATACCCCCGTTTTTCCAAGCATCCTTTCTACATCTCGATCGTGTCTCTTTTGCGATTTAGTGCTCCCTGTGATGCGCTCGCGATGCACGTCTCCAGCTTTCTGTTAGATACCCCGAAAGTGTGTATACAAGTCTGGCTATATCTTGCTATAAAGGAATGCGTGGCCAATGGTGGGATCCAACCTCCGTCTTACAACACAACTGCCGAAATGCTCTTTTTTTTTAAACACGACTCAAACTGAATGCTCTGCTCGCTCCCCTGGCGGCCGCGACGAGAACCAAGCCGATCTATGCATGGCCTCCGAGATACACCGTGGCGCAGAAACGCGTGCGGGGGTAAATCTCGGAGGCCATGATCTATGTTCATCCGCAGGTTCTCGCATTACAGCGTGTGCTGCAACGTTGCCTCGTAGTCTTCAAATCGTTGCGACGTGGTCGCGTACAAGCCCCCAAAAAAGAAGAAAAAAAATTATGCAGATCCCACGCACTGTGGTAATCGATGTAAGCGAAGCTTTCTGTGCTGGTTGCTTCGATTGGCGATAATTAGCGGTGATGTGGACGGCGCTAAAGCTTAATTTCATCAACGCTTAGTCTAACACGAGAGCGGTGAGTTTATGTTAAACGTTACCTTGCCTGCGCCACGGCCGTTTGTCTGCGTAGTGCACAGAACACACAGGGAGAGGTGTTTGCTTGAGGCGTTGTAGTGCGCCATATTTCGTAACCTCTGAGAGGGTTGAGCATTGTCGTTACCTCGCATGGCGCATCGCATCTTGGCAGAAGTATAAAACTTGAATTGCATCATGGGGCCGTACGTGTCAAAACCACGATCTAATTAGGAGGCACACCGTAGTGAAGGTTTCCGGATTAATTTTGACACCATGGCGTTCTTTAACGTGTCTCTAAATATAAGTGCATGAGAGTTTTTTTTTTATTTCCGTCGAAATGCGGCTGCCGCTGTCGGGAACAAATGCGCGATCTCTAGCAATGTCATTGCCGCAAAGCTAACGCGGCGGGCACAGAAGTGTTGATTTGACGGTCGACTGCTACCGTAGTGTAGCCTAGACCCTGTGGTGCGCTTTAATTAATGTGGCTTTGCTTTTGCACGTCCTGCGTAAGCGTAATTTGTCCGCTTGGCAGGGAGTGTTAGCCAGCGCCACCACCTCTCATGTTATGATTAATAAAATCGGGCCCCTCGGTTCCCTTTCTGCTCGCATGTCTCTCTCTCTCTCTCTCTCTCTCTATATATATATATATATATATATATATATATATATATATATATATATATATATAATGTCAGCATATGCCAAGTGGCGCTTATATTGCTGCCATGTACAAGCTTAGCACAACACAATTAAATATATAACAATCAGAATAGGATAGTATATACATATATACTCGGTTATATACTTATCATAGAACAAATGGCCACCTCATCGTGTAATTTTGATCAAGGGTTAGAATTGTGCAATCTGCCACAGGCAATTTTGGCAAAATTTTGGACCTTCTAAAAAAAGCTGCAGAAATTCTGAGAATTGCCTTCGAAAGCGCAAGCATTGTTTGATTTGGCCCCCCTTTGTCTTGATATTTTGCTTACTTGTTTTTTTCCCAGCTTATGCGCGCCTACAAGTTGCCTTACCGGCGGCAAACAATGCTTAGGCTTTCGTATATAGGCAATCGTCAGATGTTCTCACCGCATCTGGCCACTCGAAAGCGATCGCGTCAATTGAGCTGGAACGCCCCGGGCTCGAGCGTGCCTAAACGTAGCAGAGCGGTCGAAAGAGAACGGCAGCTGCCGCAGTAACGCGTGAGGCGACGCGTGAGGGGAGAGTGTGCGTTGCCGCGACGCCACGTCACCCTCGCTGTAACTCACGCAAGCCTGCATTATGCGCGCGTTCCTTGTCCACGCAAGCTCTCGGCTGCGTTCTGACTGCGCGTCGGTCGGTAAGGCCCGATGGAAACGCGCCAAGCGTCTCAATGCGCTCGCTTGCCGGCGAAATGTTCAAAACTCGAAGGTGCTCAGCAGCGTTCAAATGGACACGGGGTTACACCAAAATGTCAGGTTGGCCCACACCCGAATTACAAGTTGTCCCGCCCCCTGATTTTAGTTGGCCCGCCCCCAAATTTAACTTGGCCCACCCCCAGATTTCAAGCTTGCCCACCTGAAATTTAAATTCATCAAGCTTGCCCTCGGCCTTCCAGTCCGAACGCACACTAAAGACCTCCTCAATTTGGGAATTCACAACACGTTCGAAGAAATAGTTGAAGCCCAAGAGATTTCCCAGTTTGTCAAACTCTTCGGTACCCCACCGGGCCGAGCCATACTTGGCAAGCTGGGACGTAACCTTACGGTCGTCGGTCCCGAAATTTCAAGTTGAACCACCCACAAATTTCAAGTTGTCCCACTTGTAAATTGCAAATTGAACCAGCCCCAAATTTAAGTTGGCCCACTGTTATGACTGCAGTAGACGACACGCTGTTTGTCACGCGCAAGGATAGAATGCGAGAGCCACGTTGGGAAGCAGATAGTCGGAAGACAGTCCCCACGCGATGCTGGACGCTGCTGATTTTCCCGTAACGAGCTCCCATCGTCAGAGAAGAAGTGACACAAAGGGGAGAAAGAGTTGCCGCTCCAGGGGAGGTGGGGACGGCGCGAAGGGCTGACGGATGTTTCCTGGAAGAAAGCCGCCCCGATCTGGTGCCTGCCATGCAGCGGACAAGACCACTTGGGAGTAATAAAGCCCCTTAACCTTCGTAAAATAGCGACACTCTCATCCTCCGCCTTCACTCCTTCTCGTTTCTCCTCTCTTTCACGCCCCCTCCTCGAGCGTGGCGCCACCTACACTGTTCGAGCGTAGCAACGGCGCCAACATGCGCTGCTCGCCACTCCGTAGACGCTTCTCGAGCAAAAATGGCGCTGATGCACGGCGTGAGGGCCCACGTGATGCTATCAGGCCAATAGCGACGCGGCGGCGGCCTCGGCCAGAGCGCGCGAGGAGGAGGCGCCATTCTTCAGAGCGTGGTACTACTTTACGAAGTTTAAGGGGCTTTAGGGAATAATAGATCTCCTCTCCCATTCCCACGGCCAGACCCTCTCTCCGCCTTTGCATCCGCTGGAACTTGGTGGGGCCGCTGGTCCGATATTCCGTCGGCAACAGTGTTGTTTGTGCTTCTTGATTGGTTCTGACCGGTGTGTGATAGGCTACCGCCAGGAGGGAGGGTTGGAACAAGGATGTTGTAATGACGGTGCGGAGAGAAAACAAGCGGCTCTGGGCCATGGATACGAGATTCTTCCAGACGCTGGGTGCTAAACACTTCACTTTTTTTTCTGTTTTTCCTATTCAGCGATGTAAATAACTTTTGTTCAAGTGCCAGTAAACCGGTTGGTCATCGTTTTGCCAACTTCCGAACATCTGACTTCTTCAACCTGAAGCCCCCGCCCTGCTACCATATGGAGCCGGGTTCGAGACGTAACCTAGCACCACGACACCACCTCCAAATTTCAAGTTGGCCCATCCCCAAATTTCACTTGGCTCACCCGTACTATAACCTTCCCTATGCATTTTCTAAGGAGCCCTGTGTATCTCTATGGGCCTCTATGTGTATTCTGTTCTTATATTATTTTGTTTTTGCTTTAAGTTATTCCTCATCAGTTAAAAGCTACCATTCATCTACATTTACTTTATCACAACGATTATATGTCGTAACATTGCAAATTATGCATTGTTGGGCAGATACAAGGCAGTGCACTTTTCGCGTGGCAGGGCCGGGGAGCTCGCCAAAGAATGCTTACGCATTAAAAGCACCCGGTACACAATTTTTCCCACTCTTCCACTCCTAGTACTGACGCATTGTTAAAAAGAAGATTGTGGTCTAACGATTAGAGAATAAGGCTGCTGTTCCCGGAAATCGAGGTTCGATCTATCGTCGGACACTTGCTTTCCGTTTCTTTTATTTTACCGAAGAAGCCATAAACGATGCGAGACAGGAACCCACCTACAGCGAAGTGCCCGGTATTCAACAGATAATGATTCGCATCTAATTGCGCACTGCTTTCAACGCAGCACGCCCGACATGGCCAGACCGGTGGTTGCACTCCTGGTTCTGGTTTGCCTGGTGGTGCTATGCGAATGCACGTTCGAGGGGAAGATGGGGCAGCAACTCCGGACGCCCGAGTGCAGGAAACGTGAGTAGAAATGAAGTTTAGCAGGATGCGTTGTTGGGCAAGTTGGATCATTGTAATAGGAAACATTGGTTGCGCTTTCTAGACAATCACATGTAAGAAGACAAACCGAATTAGCGCCTTTCCTGTCTTCTTACATGTGACTGTCTAGAAAGCGCAACCAATGTTTCCTGTTACAGTGAGTAGAAACGTAGCGGCACGTTGTAGTGACCGCTTGAGAGCGCTCTGCTGGCGTTATGAAGATCGTAAAAAAAAAAAAAAAAACGCAGCTTTAAAGCTGTATGTATTACGACAACACCCTGGTAGGGTTATAGCGATAACGTGGCTTCGTTAAAGGGACACTAAAGCGAAACAATAAATCCGTTTAAACTAATGAAGCATTGTTTGAGAACCCTGCAGGCATTTGTTAAAAAAAAAACTTTGATAATTAGATGAGAAAATGAAGGTCGAAGTATCAGTATTTGAATTTCGCGCCGAAACCCAAGCGCCGATACGTCAGGGTGAGGTCAGGGATTCCAAATTATGTTTTCGCATTTGGGCCGCGTTGGCTGAATAAAGGTTCCCGAAACTTGCCATGTTTAACATTTGGTTGCTTTAGAACACAATGTAGTCAATCTGTACCGCTATATACAATTAGTAGGCCCTAGACGATGCCATCAAAATCCAAGACGTCACAGCCCCCAGGTGCGGCAACATAAGTAGGCGTCGCCACCCGTATTTCGTTCTTGCGCTTTTTCTGGCTTACCAAACGCCTTATCGTTGTAAAAATGGTGTTTTTCGTTTTGTAGAACGCTAATTTATTGATGCAGAAGAAATCATTTTGCCCTTTAGCGTCCCTTTAACATCACTGGAGCCGTTTGATTCTTGCAGAAGTGCTCTTAGTTGGTATTTCTCACCAGCTTTGTAACAAAGCGTTGTCAGTTCGCCATGAAAAGAGCACCCGAATACGCCGCAGAAGTATCGTTGCAGGAGGAGAATAATAGGTCCAGGAAAGGGTAAACGCAGAGCTATAACCACAAGGCTCAGCAGTGTTAGTGTGTACGTGAGTGAGCAAGTAAGCGAGTGAGTGAGTGAGCATAAGCGAGTGAGTGAGTGAGCATAAGCGAGAGCGTGTTAGTGAGAGAGTAAGTAAATAAATATGTAGGTACACGAGAGGCAAAGAAGCTTGAGAACAGGTTAAGGACCGCGCACAGAGCGATGGAACGAAAATTGCTAGGCATAACTTTAAGAGACAGAAAGAGAGCGGTTTGGATCAAAGAGCAAACGGGTATAGCCGATATTCTAATTGAGATTGAGAGAAAAAAATGAAGCTGGGCAGGTCACGTAATGCGCCGGTTAGATAACCGTTGGACCATTAGGGTTACAGAATGGGTACCAAGAGAAGGGAAACGCACTCGAGGACGGCAGAAGACAAGGTGGAGCGATGTGATTAGAAAATTCGCGGGGTGCTAGTTGGGATCGTTCGGCACAGGACAGGGGTAATTAGAGATCGCAGGGAGAGGCCTTCGTGATGCATTGGACACAAACAGGCTGATGATGATGATGACACGTGAGGAGTCATTAATAAATGAGCGAATGAGTGAGGAGGCAGAAAAAAATATTGGAAGAAAGTTGCTAAATAAACGTTTTGTGAGGCCTGTTCGCTGCAGTAACGCGGTTCGGAGGGATACCTGCAGTTGCACCATCTAAGATTTCGTAATTTAGGCGTTCGATATTTCGAGGCTTGCTCAATTATCTCCTACGCTGATGGTTTACTTGCTTGCTTGTTCCTAAATTGTGGCGCTACGGGAGATTGGCCAAGAAGCAGACGGTTAAAGGTTAAAAGTTATAGGGAAAGGGAGAGAGAAAAACTGAAACATAAAATTAAATCAGGATGAAGTATAACGTTCATGGTAATTAAAAACAGATTTACGTGGAAGATATAGAAATGTTTTTTTGTAATTATGTATAAACTGCAAATTTCGTATCCTTGTTTTTTAAGTAGTATTAGAATAATTTCGAAGGCACAATCAGGGACTTAATGATTTATCCAAGCATTGATTTCGAGATTTAACATGGTGGCCTTTTTGTGCCAGTCGCAAATGGCCACGCAGATGTTCTTGCCGCTAAAGCCCAATGAAGAAGCCCCGAAGGAGTGGATATTTTGAGTAGTTAAAGAAATACCCAATTTTCGGAATGAACACTCTAGTTTCTTCCTCTGATTTCTAAATCGACGGCATGCTACTAGAAAGTGATCAATGTTTTCGGGTTCAAGGCAGGTTGGACATAGAGGGGACGGTGCCAGACCAGATCCGTATAGGTAAATACTTAATGGTGGGATGCGGCATCGTAATTTCGTTATGGAGATTTGTAATTTACGTGTGGGACACCATTTATTGTCCCATGAAAGGGACAAATGGCTAAGTTCTGACATTGGGACACCGGTTTCGGATTTCATCATCTTCGTTTATTTCTCATTTTGCATGTGACAGTACTCAAAGTATTCAAGAAGTGCGGCATCAAGAAGCATTGGACAAACCAATTGCAGAAGGACTTGGCCGCCGTCGTAAGTGTGCCGTAACCCACCGATGAAGTCAAAGCTTTCGAAGTCACGCGATGAGCGAGTATCCCTAATGGGGTACGCGACGTGCTGGGCAACCATCACAGGGCCTCCGGGATCGGGAAGTGTGTACGTCGCGCGTCACCTGATCACGGAGGCCATGGGTGACGTCGACCATTGTAATATGCGAACTTTTCGCTTCGAGTAAGCAAACGAGACCGAAAAAAAAAAAAGGTTTTGAAGCCTAAACTAACATTTTTACTGTCCTATCCGCTTGTCAGCTCTTTGCGGAGGAGTGCGCTGGAGCGCCTTCTTCCCCTGTCTGAACGTTACTGTGCTGTAACCTTTCAGAATATCCATACTGGGGCCGCACGATCAGGGATGCCATATAAAACTTCTTTTGCGGCCGGCTAAAATATTACTGTTCTTTTGTTTGTTTTGTTCACTGTCTCGATTTAATTTTTTTGTTCCTTATAAACTTTTAAAATTAAAGCACACAAATTGCATCATCTGCAACCCTTCACAAGTTGTTTATCTTCAATAAGAATTGCTCCTCAAAAGGTTCTTCCGCGATCCTCCTTCGTTTTCGGGAGAAGACATGTGCAGCGACTCTGAAAACTGTTAAATGCTCGCCCTGAAGGAAAGGGCCGCGCTAATCGTGATGTACGAACACATTCAGATGGACTCAGACGGTGCAGACGTCCGTCTGCATCCTTTTATGCCTATTTTCTATTTTTTTTTTGCTAGTGTAAAAAAAAAAAAAAAACAGCGCAGCGTAATCATGGACGTGTGCCAGTTAGCTCCTCTCATTGCTTTACGAACGCGTTACACACAAGATTGCTGTTATTCGATGCCGCGATGCTCAGGTCTGGGTCTTCTGCGCTTCGTTGCTGCTGGGGCCAGCAGAAGGCGCTACCGCGATAAGGCCAATGAAAAAAAAAAAGAAAAACTGAAAATTGTTCACAAGTTGATTCCCAGTCATCAACGTCCGAAGTAACAATAACTAAAGGGTCGTCGAAGCGCCGTTCCATATTGTTGGCCAACATCTGGTGGACCGGCGCCCCTCACTCGCTAGCCACTCAGAGATTTACATGATTAACTGTAACGGACAGTCAGCGAACGTTCACGTTCCTTCGAATATTGGCTAAATTTGTGTTGTCACTTACCATAAAGCTGCATATCATTCCGCGCTGATGATACTGCCCGTGTCTTACAATCGCAAAACACAGGTGTATGCGAGTCACGTGTACACGCCTATATAGAACAGATGAAAGCATTTGCGTTGAAAGGCCGAAAACTGCACTAAGCGAATAAGAATTGAGCAGCAGCTCTTGCCGCCCATGAGTGGAACGCGCGCTTCCAGGGGCGAGAGAAGGAGAGGGAAATTGATTATAGGAAAAAAGTTCGGCGGTGGTGTACTTCCAAGAGAAGTTTGCAAATGCGCAAGCCTGCCTTGTTAGGGAGATCGAGGCACAGTTGCAGCAGCAGAAGCAGAGAGAGAGAGAGAGAGGGATATAAGGAAGGAAGGTATATTAACCAGTCAAGAGTCCGGTTGGCTACCCCACGCTGGGGAAGGGAGAATAGGAAGTGACAGAAAGGAGAGAGAGAGAGAGAGGACGCCGATTGTAGGAAGGAGGTAACACGCAGGTAACTCACGTAAATATTTACATCCATGTGGGCTCACTATTGTTGCCGCCAAATTTAAGAGCTCGAAGCTGCATGGAATGGAAAACTTTATTGACTCTTTTAAGGTTCTAGCGGGTCGAGGCCGAAGTCTTCATTCATCGCCAATTATGGCTTGTTTTGCCAAAAAATGCAGCTGGTTACATGTAATTGGTTGCTGCAAAAAAGTAATTCAATTACAGCGTGCGTTACCGAGTAAACAAATTATTCGTTAAATTGCCACATTTACTAAAGAGCGTAATTGATTACTAGTAAATAATTACTTGTAATTGATTGTGTTTTGTTACGTACAAGTCTTAATATCGCCCGCATGTAAAGAGTATCATGGTAAACTACAGCGTTTATCGCGCCATTCAGCGCTCTCTATCCATTCATGGCGCTGTATAACAACGTCACACCTAGCATGGATAGCGTCTGATGGCTACGCGAATATAATAAGTATGGCTCTGGAGCAGCGTGAAGAAAACAAAGGCATCGAATTTTTCCTTCTTTCTTTTTTTTTTTACGATGGCTAAAATATATTTTTTTTGTGATGGGCCCTGGCACTTGCGACCTCTCCAACAGATGGCCCAGATTCCATTCCACGACGATCTAAACGGCTGTTTGGCCATGTCCCTCGACATGGGGACCAACCAGTCCTACTGCAAGGATGAACCAAGTGTAAGTAGCGATACGTATTTGTTCGTGGCGCGAAAGACACGCCAGTGATAATGAGAACTCGACCAGGCAAACTATTTTTGCGCATAAGCAAGTGTATATTCTACTTCGCTGTTGGTGTAAATATTTGGCGGTGTCATAATCGGGTACAGGTTGCCTTTTTAAAAGTTTTTTTTTTCAATAACACTCGTGGAACAATAAAGTGTGCCTGTAATTAAGGTTATTCGCTCTCTGACCTGCACCGCTCTCATCCTGTCTCTTAACGTTACGCCTAACATTTTCCTCTCGAGCTTCCTTGATGACCTCCAAGTTTCTGTCCCATAGACTGGCACCGGTAGAATGCAATGATTTTGCGCTTTTCTTTTCAACCAGAGTGGTAAGCTTCCAGTCAGGAGTTCGTAATGCCTGCCGTATGCACTACAAGCAATTTTTATTCTGTAAATTTCCTTTTCATGATCAGGGTCCCCTGTGAGTAAGTGTCCAAGGTAAACGTACTCCTTCATGGACTCTAGATGCTGACTGGCGATAATGAATAGTTGTTCCTTTACCAGGCTCTTGAATATTACTTTTGTCTGCAGCATATTAAACAACAGTACTCATCCACTTTCTCGGTTATGGCCCTCAATCATTTGTTGCAATTTATCCCCAGTGTTACTACTGAACAGGACAATGTCATCTGCAAATCCAAGGTTGTTGAAACATACGCCGTTGATCCTCGCTCCTAAGCATTCCTAGTCCCAGATATTTTAGTTAACATTAACAGATAAAGAAATGGAGCTGGGCAGGCCATGTAAAGCGGGATGCAGATAACCGGTGGACCATTAGAGTTACAGAGTTGGCGTCAAGAGAAGAGAAGCGCTATCGAGGAAGCGCAGGAAATTAGGTGAGGTGATGAAATTGGGAAAGTTGCAGGTGCAAGTTTCAGTCAGCTTGCGCAAGACAGGTATATATGGAGATGGTTAGGACAGGCCTTCGTCCTGCAGTGGACATAAAAGTAGGCTGCCGCTGATGATATCAATAATTAAGGCGTTGTGGTTGGCTGAATCGGCAAATGATGTCGCCAACGGCGTCCGGTAACCAGGTACCATGCAAACGCCACTGCGTATACCGGAATAGTGGACACGCTAGATCTCTCTTTTGTATATATGTATATATATATATGAGAAAAAGGCTAAGACTGTACTAGCGGACAAGACAACTTTCTGTGGCAATCGAGCGAAAGCTGGAGGGGCGGAGCTTCTGTACATGTGTTACTGCGCCAAGTAGTCCAACAGCGTTTCAGAGCGCTTCTTTGTTTCTTTCGAATAGTCTGAATCAGCGTAGCTTTCATGCGCGACGGTTCCGCATTTGCCATTGTGCGGAAGAACAACGCGGAAGAAACGGTTCAGATTTAGAAACTAAATGGCGCAATTGGTGTTACCATTTAGTTGTCGGGAAATGATGTTCGCATTTTCTCTTTCCCCGCTGAGACAAACGTGGATTACAATGCGCGACTTTAAAGCCCCTTAAACTTCGTAGTGCCACGCATTGAAGAATACCGCCTCCTCCTCGCGCGCTCTGGCCGAGGCCGACGCCGCGTCGCTATTGGCCTAATAGCATCACGTGGGCCCTCGCGCCGTGCATCAGCGCCATTTTTGCTCGAGAAGCGTCTACGGAGTGGCGAGGGGCGCATGTTGGCGCCGTTGCTACGCTCGAGCAGTGTAGGCGGCGCCACGGTCGAGGAGGGAGCGTGAAAGAGAGGAGAAACGAGGAGTAGTGCAGCCAGAGGCGGAGAGTGTCGCTACATTACAAGGTTTAAGGGGTTTTACGAGACTTCAGCCGGGAGCGCCCCCTGCTTTGTGCGCGCGCTCCCTGTCCGTAGCTTCGCCTCGCTTTCCCTTCACTGAGACAGAAAGTTGTGCACGAGTTTAGGCGGATCACTGTTGCACGCAGTTGTGATCAAATAAGACGAAAACAAAGCTAAGTGCTGGGCAACTTCGTACATTATAAGTACATCGACTTATGTTGTGATCCTGTTTTTTTTGTGCTATGTATAATTGTGTTCTGAGCTTTGCAGTGTAATTGCTTGTGTTCTGGGTTTTGGCCATTCAAAATGTTTGACCTTATATATGCGTATGTGTACTGAACTACCCATGCACAAAGCATTGTAGGTCATGTACTGTAGGACGGCATTTTTTTTATACATCTGATGTTCTTCTGAACGCCATATTTTGTGACACCATTCGCTCTTCTTTATGCACATATTTGTTTCCTTTACTAAGTGACAAAGAGTAGCCGGTGCCGCTATAAAGGTGCCGCCAACTTTTCCTATTATTTATTTTAATAAAAAATACGTGCCCATATATGTACACAAATGATCAGTACACGAAAGCGTATGTGTGATGTGTCAGAGCCATCCTCTGCTGCATTCTCGACTGATTTTTCGTTGTTGTTGGCGGAGACACGCGCTGTCACGGTTTGCATACCGATTCATAAGTGTGCTGCTATGCGTAAACTTTAAGTTTGTCGCATCGTTTCTTTTTGTTTTCAACTCGTCGAAGCGCTACATTATCTTTTATTTCGACCGGCTTTGCTCGGGAGCGGATCATTATAGCGGCAGGCAAAGCAGACGAATTTATCCGGGGATGTCAAATAATCTCACGAGAGGGCGTCTGATACTCGTTCGCTTTGCTTTCTCTCGCAGTTGAGGGTTTACCTACAGTGTTCAAGAATGGCACTGGTCAGAAGAGTCGTAAGTGTCCTTTTCGAGATCTTTTTTTTTTTTTTGACGTTGCGTCCGTCTGCGCGCGCGGAGCTGGTGTTAAAGAGGCAATAACAAAAAGCACTACATTATTCTAAAGACTGCGTAATTGCCCTTTCAAAAGTGTCTCTGTAATACTTTGCGGGGAAAAAATAATGCTCGTTACTAGAGAAATACGAAAGCCCAACCTCTCGTCCTAATTTTTTTTCAAGCATTGTGGCAGACGCTGGCAGTAACGTCTGTTCGTGCTTTGAAGCCTCTGCGTGTTAAAGGGGTGCTGACATGATATTTTCTAGCCTTAACTATTTGCCTTTAAATGAAGGTCCGGTACTCCTAAAGACGAGAGCAAATACAGCCAAGCGTCCCAGTGTCCTAAACAACTTCACGAATTAGCTTTTCTATAGCCAGTTTTGGTAGTGTTTCTACAGTGTCGTCAGTCGTGACACAGTATGCGGTCACGTGGGAGCCGGTCATCGCGGCGTTTCGACACTGAATCCGGCTCACTTAGTAGTCCGCTATGCCGCTACATCGGTGTTCGCAGTGAACGAAAGCATAATCCAAAATAGTTTACACCCATGAACGCCCCCCCCCCCCACACAAAAAAATAAAAAATAAACATGAGATTTTCATAAATAAACTCACACACCTGCGCGGAACATGCAGCCCAGTCACGGCGTATGGTGGAGAAGCGGCTACATAGGAGTTCCATTTTTGGCACCATGCACTAGAGGTCCTCGCAGCGAAGTATCAATCAATCAATCAATCAATCAATCAATCAATCAATCAATCAATCAATCAATCAATCAATCAATCAATCAATCAATCAATCAATCAATCAATCAATCAATCAATCAATCAATCAATCAATCAATCAATCAATTCAGTATCAAAGACACTTGGTGACACTATCATCATCGCGTTCTTTTCACGACAACGATCTGAAATGCCTACAACTCATACAATTACGCCCCAGAAGGGTGTAAGGGCGTGAGTTATAGACCTATCTACACCACTCTTTTGCCTCTAGGGGTGCAAATTGTTTAACAATGCACGGGTGTCAAAACGCCGGAGCGAATGTCAGAAGGTCGCAAGACGCTGCACTCATGCGACCGCATGCCGTGTTGTGACGACGCGACACAGCACCCTCTTGGGAAAGGTCACCAGCAATGGCTGTAGAGAAGGAGCTATATTAATTAATTGATGGCGCTATTTATGGTCACTATCTTTTATAGGGTTTAGAGCTGTAGGACCTTCATATAACGGAAGAAAAAAAAGATAATTAATGGTGAAAATTTGAAGTCAGTACTCCTTTAATCGTTAAAGGTGCATAAAAAAGGTATTCGAGCTGCGTCAGAAAATTACTCTTCTGAAATACAAAAAAGAAAAATGTCACTTTTACCGTGAGCAGAGCCTCATGAAGGTTTCACGCGGCGCGCACTTTCGATCGCGATCATGCCCGATCGGGACTGAACTTAATTCTCGCTCGCGATAGGCTCCTTTGCTCAAGCCGAGCAAGAAATCCAGTCACGGTCTCAAATTGTGATCCAGATCGGGCTCGATCGCGATCTAGCGTACGCCGTTTGACGCCGGTAGTAGTAAGCGTGCAAAAATGCGCGAGAACGGAAGACGGTTTGGTGACACGAACTCGGTGTTTCCTGATTAAAAAAAATGACGTACAGCGCGAAGGACAAAAACTGCGAGAGACGACATACACTGCGCTCTCGCAGTCCTCCTCCTTCGCGCTGTACATAATTTTTTTTTATCAGGAATTACCAACTAGCCCAAGCAACCACCCCAATTCGGTGATTCCGCACCAGCTCCCCCAGGACGTCATCAATATTGACGTTATCGGCTCCGGCTTATACATAGTATGCACGTACGTCATTCAATGATACTCCGTGACTTCCGGTTTACGGCAGCGCCATTTTGGGGGACCTATAGGCCTATGCGCGCGCCTGTTGATAAGGTACCCCAAGATGGCGGAAGGTAGCGGAAGCAGACGACAGCAGCGGATGTGACGTCACGTGCATACTATGTATAGTTAACTTATTATCGGTAAAGATGGAATACGTTGCCTTCTAAAAGAGCCCCAAAGACTGAACTTATGAAGGTTTCAGAACATTCACTGGGAGGTCTCAATGGCCCGTATACGAAAAAGTATCTTGAAATCTGTGACGTCACAATGACGTGAGAGCTGTGGTGTTTCGGCACGATATTGAGGAACTGGAACCTTGACCCTCGTTTCCGCTTCTAATGAGAAACCTGTTCCAATGAAGTTGTCTAAAATAGTGTGTGGAGCGAATACTTAATCAGTTTAAACAGATTTATTGTTCTTTAATATTACATACAGTTAAAGTACTTCGGAATGTCGAGGATCCATAAACATTTATCCATCCTCTGCATTGCCCTTGAGAGGCATTAGACTGTGCGCATAACGATTTCCCGCTAAACAGTGTAGATTTCACAAACCCGCTATCCTAAACAGTGTTAAGACGGGCAACCTAACGATGTTGGCATGTCATACCAAAAGTGAAATTTTCGCGCTGGTTTTAACATGAATTTCAATCGTATAGTTTCAACTATGGAAGGCATGCCGCTTACATTAGTGCGTTATCATTCTGGAATCGCCTCCTGTTAGCCGTTAAGGAGTCTTCCTTGTAGTAATCTTGAAAAAAAAAAAAGGAATTCTAACGAATGACTGGTGTATGTGCTTAGAATTATTATTACGTACTCGCTGTTTTGTTTCATAAAGATTGTCTTGAATATTTTCTAAAATTATTTGACTTGACACGTTTTCTAAGCGTACTGCTGGTGTATTCCACGTTTATTGTTTATACAACTTGCTGGCAGTTGGTCCCCGTGCAGCCACGTGCTATGTGACCTCCTTATGCAAATTTATCCACGTATTCTTTACCTGCAAAGTAAAGATCACCGATTTATTGATTGATCGAACCCGTATCAGCCTTCTGAGTGTACCTTTCTTCTAAGTGAAAATTCGGGCAAAGAGAGACGATGATTGACAACGGTGTCTCGTACGGTAATCCTATGGTCGCACGTCATTGGAACGCTGCACATTAATTTTTTTTATTTTCTGCTGCGAGTGTTTGCGCTTGTGCAGGGTTTAAGCACCGTGCCAAGTGGCGATTCAAATATTTCCGTCTTGTTGCAGTAGAAGAAACGAGACAACCAAATTGACAAGACCGTACAGAGCGCTGCAGCTATCAGTTCACATTGGCAGGTTTTGCTTCGGTAGAATGTATCAGCTGTAATCACAAAGGGTTACGATCGATCCGTCACGGTAGCCCATCAGTGGATGCGGCGTTGGGCTTCTCAGCTCGCGAGGTCGCCGGTGCGATCGCCTCCCCCCTGCGGACGCAATTTCGATGAGAGTGGAATGCAGGAAGGCGCTAATGCATTCTGCTCCCATCAAAATGCCGAATCGCTGATGTACTGAGAGTTAGGTTCAAGTTAAGACAGCCCAATGTGGCCAAAATTAAGCCGTAGACCCCCCCCCCCCCCCTCCTACCCGCTAAACGGCGTACGTCGCAGTCACATCGTGGTTTCAGCGCTAAATCCTCAGTTTAGTTAATTAATTTATAATAAGCGATGCAAAGGAAGACTTATGAAAGGGCACCTTTTCTTTTGTTCCACATCGAGCATGGCTCGCAGCATACACTACACGTGCCCAGGGAAAAATAATTAAGGTCTCGTCTGTGCCAACGGAAACGGAAGCAACGCTGACGCTTACCAGGAACTTGGATTTATTTCTTAGTTACGTGTCAGGTACGGTTAGAACTTTGAGGCGAAGAAGATGTCCTTTCGAGTGCCCACCTTTGTCTCTGTGAATTGAGGCTCGTATATGCTATCGGGGAGTCCAACAATAAACAACTGCGGATAGCCAGCGCCCTGCGTTGTCTCGTCTATTTGGTTGCCCCCCCCGACTCCCCCCCTCACCCCCCCCCTTGCTTCATCGCTGAAAACTAGCAGTAACGTCAACTAGACTGGCAGTACCTCCTCGCGAGTTGATTCAGAAACGTCGGCCGTGATCGGCGTGGGCCTGAATGATGTGCCGGGAAAAAAAACGAGCACCTTCGAGGGGCTCGCGCGTTCATTAAGTGCACGCGAGTTTGTCTGGCAAGAAGGCAGCTGGCCGAGCTTGAGTAACGCTTTTTTTTTACTTTCTCATTTTCCCTGTCGCATCCAAGGACGTGAGGAACAAGTACGCGGCCATCAAGTTTCATGGTGGATATGACGTAAGCTCTTAGTTCATCGCCTGGCAAAACTGCGCGGCACATGCTATAATTATAAGCGTTAGATTACCTGATGTGTGTATGTATATGCTGTGTACAATGCAGAAAAAAGGATGACGAACTTTAGAAAATGTCTTTACGTAACGCACGTCAGAAATTCACTATACTGGCGAAGGCAGGTCCACCAGCTGAAACGTTAAGTAAGGACCTATTAAAAAAAAAAAAAACCGATATATATCTGCGTCGCCTGCAGAGTATTTTTCACTAAAATATCCTTGACGATTTTCGAGGAACTCGCCAAAGGCTCAGGGCAGAAACAAAGGTTACAGACCTTGTTCAAACTTCGTGGCTAGGTTTACACCCTAAAAGACAGAGTGAGCAACTGATTTATGTGGGAGTAATTGCATACACCATGTTTAACACCCGTTTTCGTGTTTGGCGTATCACTCTAAAAACGCTTCGCACTCTTTGGAGTGTACCCTTGTCTCACAACAGGCACCCTTTCTGTCACCATACGTCCGTGACACTCTCTATCCACACTCTCCGTCATGCTCTCAAACTCTCATTTACTCTCACACTCTCCTTCATGCTCTCAGATAGTCTCCTACTCTCCTACTCTCCCACACTCTTATGCTTCACACTCTCCATTATGCTGTAAGGTTCTGTCATACTCTTTGTCATACTCTTCGTCATACTCTCACACTCTCTTACTTTCGGACCCTCTCGTACTCTTATATCCTCCATCATATTAACACACTCTCATATACTCTCATGCAATTTGTCATAAGCCGAGGTGCTGCCATACTCTCACATACTCTCTGTGATACCCTCATACTTTCCTACTCTTATAACTTGCATCATACTCGTTGATACTCTCCTCCTTTCATACACAACCATACATTCCAGCATACTCTCGGATGCTCTCATACTCTCCGTCGTACCCTTGGGTACTCCACACCCTCGGTTTCAACAATAATCGTCATTTCTCTTAATTGCTTGCGTTTCCTATCTCAAAAAAAAAAAAAAAAAATCTGAGCTCACTACTTTTCTGGCAAGAATGTAATGTGACGCTAATAACGTGCATGCCGTCCCTCATCTGGACGTACCTGGCGCACCGCGATAAACAATGCAAATGAACGCAAGATAGATTACGTTAATTGTTGTAGGACAAGAATACTCCCCAGAAAGTGTAAACTGTTTTTTTATAGCGTACTTTACGAAGCAGTACATTGACTCTGGGTAAGTGAGGTGTGTTCATAAGGGATGTAAATGCCCACTCCACCCAGAAGTATGGAAAATTCTCGAAATACAGGACAGGCACTTACAACCACATTAAAGGTGCTAATTGAGGGCCCTGCCTTCGTATTTAAGGGGCATAATAGAGAAGCCGAAAATTTTTCCTTTCTTTATGGTATTTATTTCGAAAAAGACAAACAAACCGGTACGTGTTTGAAGTACTATACCTATTGCGATCGAACCAGACATAGTATTTAATGCAGAACATTAACACAGGACAAAACGATTAGTAATTCCGTGTTTCGTGTGTATACATTCGTGATAGTCCCTCATCGGCACCTTTCCCCTTCATCGCCGCCTTCGTATTAGGCTCGCTCGGTTTCTCCTAATTAAAGAACAAACAAATTTTCTGGCGTCTTGCGACGTTTGTGTTGCATGGGCAGCAGCTCCACCGCTTGTAAGATGTTGTCTGATTGAATGCTTAATTCGGAGAAACCGAGTGAAACCAGGCCGAATAAGAAGCCGACAACTCAGCGACGTAATCGCTTTTGAAGTCAGTTCTTACGACCGACCGGTGCGTTAGAAGCGTTAAAAGCAATCTTCTTTTTTTGTTTGTTTACGTACCACGGTTAGATGTCGAAGAAGAGATTGTTATGTAAGTAGAGAAATGGTCTGTCTGAATGCTCGAAACTTTCCAATAACGAATCGAATATCATTATGCAAAAAAGAGGTGACGCGTGCAGACAGGACATAAGAGTAGAGAAGTGGACAACACGAACGCCGTGTTGTCCACTTCTCTACTCTTGTGCTTTGTCTGCACGCCTCACCTCTTTTTTGCATAATGAATCCTTACCAACTAGCTCAGCTTTCTGTCGTTCTAAGCTTCGAATATCCTCCTATTCGATTCGGTCGTCGAATCCAATAGTCACTATTCGTAAGTACGAACGTTTTTCTAATAGCTTTTAAATGTTTCAGAGCTGTCAACTGAGCTCAATCAGGCATAAATGTAAAGCAAAAATACGATATACTTAACTTCCGCTGCCGTGCTAGGCGTAATACGCAGGAAGTTACAGAATGGAGCAGGTTACGTCGATCAGGGTACATCGAGACAGACTTGACCGGCTAAATCGCGACCATTCAACCTCTCCGAAGTGTCCTGGGCATAAGAGCTAACTACTTAGTTGTTCCTAATGCTCGATTTGGTCATTTAATAAGCGAGGCTTCATAACGTGCAATTTATCGACTGAGACTTGCCAACATTAATAATGCTGGAATGTGAAAATCGCTTTATAATAATCGCGAAAACACCTGTTTATTATTCGAAAGCCATTCGAAAGGTATTCGATATTAGATTCGCTTGTGACACTATTCGATTCGTATTCGATTCAGTCCTAATAATTGCTATTCGAGCTCCCCTAGTAGCGAAAGACTCGTCGTTCCATGTTTATACCGTAAAAAAGAGCTTTTCTTTGCCTAGAGAGAGAGAGAGAGAGAGAAGGCGACACATCGGGTGGTCAGTTTTCATGTTGATGTGACATATTTAATTTGCATGCCGACTAGTGTTAAAGGTGCCCCGGCCGTCGAGGTGAAACTAATGTCAATCTAAACATAGTCTTCCAAATACAGCAGTTCCCGCATGCAGCTAACTTTATATCCGAGACGAATATCTTAACCCAATCGCTTCCGAGTTAACTTTGACAGTAATCGAAGTCAGTGTGCATTATAGTCTACAAAGAGCGAACGAGGATGAAGCGCGCATAGTAGTTCAATTGAAAAAGACATTGCTCGCGTCGCGCGGAGGTTGTGGGTTCGGCGCCCATCTAAGACGATGGTAATTTCTTACGCTTAATTTCTCTCCTTCCTATTAAAAATAATTAAAGAGAGAAAGCTTATCGTAAACGTAACGAATAATCACATCTACATAATTACAATTAGTACAAAAATATTCGTTGGCTATTGGCTTCTCATGGTTGTTTGCCACGAGTGACTGACACTGATTGTGCGTCCTTCTCCCGTGCAGCATTGCGTGAAAGTTCGCATGGGCATGCTGGGAGACTTTGGCGGGATGCCGTTGGAAGCTGGCGACGACGATGACGATGACGATGACGATGACGATGACGATAGAGACGGCGGTAAAGTACGTGATGATGGTCAACATGGAGGTGAAGACAAGACTAAGGCCTCGATGACGCAAGGGTCCAGAGATAAAAGGAGGAGAAGGTATATCCGTCCATGACGACAGGATCTGCGCGTTCGCGAAAACGCCTCGGTAGCAAAGACTGTCGATGTCAAACAAGTTCGCGCGGTGGGCCGACGGGGGCCCAGCGCGAACGTTAGAGCTTGCTAATGTTCGAAATTTCGAATACGCATTGTCTATAAGCCTTTGCTTATCGTCTCGCACGGAATTCGAGTATTCCCCTCTTCCAGTTTGTCGAATAATTGTTTGGCCTCGATTAAAACGAACAACGCCATCGATCGTAGTCCAACGTAGTCAGACCAACGTAGTTGAGTCAACGTAGGCCAGTGAAGGTCCAAAACAGTACAGGCTTTGCGGATATACGAGCTTTCAAATATAAAGCGAATATATTCCTTTGTATTAGGATCGTTCCTGATTTAAAAAAAAATACTATTGCCGAAATTTGCTATATACTAATGACTGTTGCCGAATATTCGTTTCTGCTCGAATATACAGTAAAGCAGCACTCGTAGCCCACCGTAGCTAGGCCCATGTGAGCCAGTGAAGGCCCATCACACACAGTGGAGGCATGCGAATATTCGAAAATTCGAATTCAAATTGAATACAGCCTTTGCTTCTAGATTTATATTTCATTCGAGAGAATTCACCATTCGAAGTTTTCGAATATTCGTTTCCGTTCGAATATGAAGGATAACAACACTTAGCGCGTGTACTCCACCCACAGAAATACAACTGCAAGTGGGGACTAATTCCCAACAATTCTACTGTAGGGGAGTCGCAGCTTCTGAACGAACACGTGGTGCAAATGATTTCTGCAAGGTAATTTTCCCTCAATAAATGAGGACGCCTGCTTACAGTTTTAAACGCAATAGAGAATTTTAGCGTGTCCAGTTTTCGGGCAAACGCAAACGGACTGGGCGTTTTACTGGATGAGCGGAGGCGAACGAAGAGGAGGAGGAAACAACTTTATTGAGTAGTAGGGGAAGAGGAAAGCGGATCCAGGTCATGGGGAGGCTAGGTCGGGGCCCAGGGGGTCGCAGCTGTCGCCGTCCATTCCGCGAGCCTGGATTGTGATTCTTGGCCAACACTTCTCAGCTTTTCTTCCATTCCTCAAACGTGAACGTCCTGCACGGTGCAGCCACCCGATGGCACAGAGCTCGATCAGACAAATACGATGCTAATATTGCAGTAACCCAGTGTATTCTGTTTCGCTGCTGCTGTAAATTTTCGGCAGCGGTGTAATCGTGTTCCTATCAAATATTTATGCCAGCAAGAAAGTAAGATACATTTGGTTACTGCAGCATTAGCTGCGCTTCTCTCATTGAACTCTGCGCCACCAGGTGGCTGCACAGCGCAGGCCGTTAACTCTTGCACTCATCCGGTAAAACGCCCAGTCCATTTGCGTTTAACCGAATACCGTACTCTCTAAAACTCTCTATTATATTTCTTAGCGAGTTACCTTCTTTCTTTCGATTCGGGTATCGGTGAATTTCTGGCCTTTCTCGAGGGCCGACCCCAAGAATAGTGCAATGTAAATATAGGGGCTGTTTTCGTGGGTATTTGCAATCTAAAAAAAATGGGGATGAGCTCGAAGATAAGGTGCAGTAAAAAAAAAAAGAAGTTGAGCAGTCCGATGCTCCTCCTACTCCCCACACGCGATGAGCGGACGTGATAGAGCACCGTGCATAGCGACTGACCTATTTTCAATCACAAATTGTTCAGGAAGACGTTGTGTTGGATCTACTTTAACTGTAGGTTGGAAGTATATCATAGTAGAAGTAGGCATTCCAACTTCTTTCTTTCTTTATTTTTTCGATTAACTCAGACAATTTTGTTTATTCGTACAATCTCAGACTACAGCATGCCCTGCATAGTTAAACTACTTTGCTCCTTGAGTGGTGCACTCTACGCACTGTTCTTGTAAGTTCGTTACGGTCACATTGCGTTATCTATAAATAAAACCGCCTATCGGTAATTTATCACTTGAAAGCTCCTCAGTCTACCGGATGGCCCGGTCTGAGCGCATCTGCTTATGTTAATACAGACTCTGCGACCAGCGGCCAGAGCACATCACCTGCGCATCGTTACCAAAATATAGATTTCGAAACGAAATTGCGCCCGCAGGTTGCGGCTGTAATACAGAAAGCATACATTCTGTATAAAACGTCGCAGATAAAAAATCCTCCATGTTATCAGGCATGCGATGCAGCTGGCGAAGCGAGCGGAGGCGAGCGCAACGACGAGGAACGCGGCATGACGTCTTACCAAGCGGCGGTGGCGGCGGAAAGGTGCGGCGCTGCGCAGCGGCGGAACACCAGTGGCTCGGTGCGACTAGTGGCGCATGCGCAATAGTGACTAGGGAGCGAGAGAGAGAAATATCCGCAGCGAGGCGCGCGTTGTGACCTCATGTGCCTCCTCGGAGCACCGCCACGGCGAAATCGAAAGTTCGCGGCCAGTAAAGCTTTCGCTTAAAAAAGAAAAGACAAGTGCCCTTTAAAAGAAGCGGAGTGAGACCATTATGACCGCACCACTTCCGTAGATTACGCAGCGTTTTCTGCTACTATGAAAGTGAGCGTAACCTGCCAGCGAATTCTCGTCACGCACCAAGCATGGGCTGCCAAAGTGCCTTGACTTTACGAGTCGATAGTTTGGAAGATCTCGTGGTGGCGGCGCCAAGCACTAGTCTTTACTTTTGTGGCGTTATGTGGTGCGGTTTGTTATGCCTGTGTCTTTGACGTGTCTTATGCATATCGTTTCTATTCTAATCGTTTCTACCGCGTTCAGTATGTTAGGATCAGCGCCAGGACTGCCTTTACAGCTTTCATTCAAGGGCCACCACCCTGTGCTCCATGAGAAATTTCAGTGACAGAATGAAACTTGCAGAGCACCGTTCAGCGAGCTTTCTACTGCAAAAAAAAGAAAGAGAGATTAGGAGACGCGGATAAAGAAATCAATTGACAGGAGAGGAAGCGAGGTACCGTCTCCCGGCACATGTTCTCTACTTCAACCTCCCTTTGTGTCCGCAAGTAATGCCACCGTGATATGGCAAAGCCTGTGCACTCTGATTTATGACGTCATGCTTATAGGGCCTAAATTTCCATTATCCAACCCGGCCTGACGAAAGCGGTGACTCCAAAATCACTAGGCTAACTCGGCAGCGTTCCTATTAGATTCTATGACAGTTGGTCCTAGTTGCATGGCGTCATAAAGCAGAGTGCACAGACTTTCTGCTATCTAGGTGGCTTTGCCGCAAGCAACACTTCTCTCTTTGTTTCCGATGGCCCACCTCTCTCGCTCTCCTTCGTCACGGTTCCACCCGATCGCCTCCCCTTTTCTTTCCTCTTCCCTGTTTCAAATGCTGCGCTGGGTTTCTCCACAGGCCGGGTTCTGCCAACGCCTCCTAAATAGTACAAGGCCGTTGCACTTCAGTCCATGACGCCATGCTACCTTGCTCGACTGCCATAGAATCTGACGGCGATGCTCCCGAGTAGGCCACGGTATGTCACCGCTTGTGTCACGGCGGGCTTTCCAATGGAAATTGCACTCCAAGTAGCATGACGTCATAAAGCAGAATGCATAGGCCTGGGGCGGAGGGAGGTCTTGTGTAAGTGTCCACCTATAGTAGACATGTTCATTTCGGCTGCTGCTGAAGTTCTGACTGGCTGCGCTGGAGATCGCGTCAGGAGGAGACAGGCGCTCGCCACCAATCAGCACTTCAGCAGCAGACGAAATGGACGTGACCACTGGGTGGACAATTGCAGAATTCCTCCCCCCCTCTCCCCTGCTGCTATCTAAGAGGCGTTGGTTCGAGATTATGACGGCGCACATCCGGCGCAATTTCGGGGGTCAATGCCCTCGAAATTGTCTCTGTGTTTGCGCATGTTTGTGCATGGCCTTCGAGATCGGGCCGCCTCCCTATATCAGACGTCATGGCGGAAGTTCGCGATCGAGTTGCTCGCGCTGTTGCATGCTTGTCGTGAGCTGCACGCGCCTCGCCTGTGACGCAGAAGGCCTATTGCGTGTGAGCGTTAGTTGCTCGTCGCCCTCCCCGGAGGCCCCTGCGAGGGAAAGAGCGCACGGACTTCTGTTTCGATTTGAGGCTGCTTTCGCGGCGCACGCCAAAGCGATATTCTGCATACACGATTGGCACCACGCGATCTGCGCCCCGCACGAACGTCTGTTGGCAACGCACAAACGAGGTGACCGGCCATATAAGTATAAATAGATAAATTCCGATCCATAGCCTTCACGAGTAGCCGACATTCTGTGTATCCAGCATGCACCTAAAGAAAGAGAAAAACGATGTTTCTTCTTTCTTTTGTTTAGACAAAGTTGTGCAACTTATGCCTTTCTTTAGGACGGTTAGCAAGTACAAGTTCTCGCGCGTGGCCAGACTAACACGTACGTTCTCTTCTTTGCTCGCTTCAACCCAGGCGGAAAACACCGACGCATGAAACGGAAGCGATGGTTATCAGTCAACCGTATCCCGACGACGACGACGACTCCTCAACTCGTTACGGCAAGTCGATGCGACGCGAAGAATCCGGGACGCGGGGCGGCGGGCACCGTCGTCCCAAGCGCGTCGCCGACCGCGCCCCTCCGGGGCGAGTGCGTGGTCGCGAACCGGACGTCTTCATACGTCGTCCTCCCTACGACAGGCACCGTATACCCCCAGAGCGGCCCAACGAAGATGAGGACACAATGCGGCAACGCCGCAGGGACCCCATTGGATTCGACGACCGCGGTGAGTTCGGCGACAGCGACGACAACGAGTACTTGTAACGACGTAAAGATGAGAAAGCCTGGCAGGCGGCCACATCGCGACTACAATTAGGACGACTATGACGAGGCTTGGAGATGAGGGAGAAGATAAGGTCCGGCGATGCGAGGGGTTCTGCTGGTTTCTTCTTTTCCCATTCCTCCTATTCTTTATATATAGAGGGCGGTCGTCGTCGTCGCAACCACGTCACCCAAATTTACCCACACGAGAACAGCATGTGCGCCAACGTTTCCCAGTCTTTCTCCCTACGTATGTTTTTTTTTTGTCAATAAAGCGAAACGTGCGATCATTTGTGTGATCAAAAGTGCGATCATTTGTGTTTTATTCTTAGTTTTGAAGACAATGCCTTCCTAAGGGCCCTGTCACACTAGACCGACGCCAACAGTCTGCAGACGGATCGCTGACAGCCGCGTTGGCAGAGTGTTGCCGGGAACGGACGGTAGTCGGCAGAGATTTGGGCGATTTTCTTGTCACACTGCAACGACACGATATTATGCGACTGAACATGGCGGTGCCTTTGAAGCGACAGCCGGCCGCTTGGCATCTATCAAGTCGTCGTTTCGCACTGTTTTTATTTTTCCTATATCACTCCCTGCAGATACCTGCAATTGCTGCTGATATGAGTAATGATGCTTTCTTCAACAAATTATTAGTGTCCACTGGGCTCCGTTTCCGAGATGGATTCTCGGTTATTGGCCCATTAGGCCTAACGAAATAAGCGGGACATGGCCTCTGAGATCTTACGCGTGGTCAAATTTCAGAGGCCATACAGCTATAAAGGTTTGCTTGTTTGTGGCGTCACAACTTTTCACAGCGATGGACAGGCGAGCCTATTTGCACCTCATGACCTCGGGATCACGTGACCTCAGCGATAACGTCACCGCGGCTGTGCATTGCTGTGGCTACGGCTTAAACCGGCTGCGTCTTGTTTAACGACTCGCCGATCAAGTGACTTAAAGAAAAGGAGAAGAAGAATGGGAATTTTCCTTACGACGTTGGTTTCGTTGTTGCTCTTAGCCTGTATTTGTTTGATTCTTGTCGCCGCCTTTAGCCTAGACTTGTTACAGCTTTAAAACGCGCTCCCGATTGGCGCCTTACGCGGAATACTGATAGTTTATCATATTCGTCGCTAAATGATGAAGCAAACGCAAGGCCACATCTCCTGAGCCTCGATAGGGACGAGTGCGACTGGCGTGGTCACGTGACGACGGGTCCGCTCTTTGCCTAGGAGTTTCACTCAAGTCGCGTTCAAGGCGAGTCACACAGGTGCATCACAGATGAGATCCATCAGTCAAACGCGAAGGGTATGTTCGATTCGCCTGCACCACTTGAACCAGTTCACGAGGTGCTGCACCCTGCCATTCTTTTCAGCGGTGCAGCAATCACGCCCGCAGAACCACGACGTTCGTTTCAAAAGGTGCAGGAAAGGTGCAGGGCTGGTTCATGATTTTGCTGCACCCGCTCCACTGTCGGTGCCGACTTGGTGCAGGCATACAGGTGCGAAGCAGCGACGCAGCACACGGGCGCGAGCACCGTCAAAAGACCGCTTACACACGAGTGATGTGTCTACGCAATTGTAGCGTGTATTTACGCCCCAGAAACCGATAATACCTGCAGTTTAGGACCTCTCAAACTTACGCACTCCATGCACATTAGTCTGACATAGCATAACGTCTACACCGCGTCTGCACCTTTGCATTCGTTTCGAGTGTTTCGCTGAGCCTGCACCTCCGGAATCGAGCTGCACAGTTTCTGAACTTCTCGTGAACAGCCGTGAACTGGTTCACAGTGGTGCAGGCGAATCGAACAGACCCTAAATCTTTACATTTTGTGCTACAATGCTCTAGGATCTACGGCACTGTGCTTGCACTGGTACGCGGACTCACTGGCGGACTTTATTATAGACAAACTGTGGCACCCTGTGCGATGTCCTGAGGGTAACCGAAAATGGCCGTGAATCAATTCCGGCACAGCTACTGACAAAATTCGTGGCTCTAGACTCCAGCGGTTTCTTCGGTGTTTTTTTTTTTTTCGTATTAATTCCAGCAAGTGCGCTCGGAGGTCTTCACACGTGATCCCAGGTACCGACGCTGCCTTTGGTGCACACGGCACCGTCCGCGCGTGTGCCAGCAGCCGCAGCTGATCCTTGTTGCGTCGCCCAGCCGTTCGAAGCGCTCGCATCGCGAATTCCACCACTGTCTGTAGCACTCGTCACGCCTACGAAGCCACACGTGACGCGTCAGTGGGCGGGCAATAAGTGACACGGCGTGGTCGAGTTTCCTCCATGGTGCACTCTTTGGCCAAGCTGTCACGAAGCGTTCGAACTAATTGCGATGCTTCGTCGTCCCCAAAGGTGAGTAAATGCAATCACAAAACGTCACGCTGGTGGTCTGTTGCGTCACGCGCATTTCTCAGCGGCACAGCCGCTCGCGAGGATACGTCAATCTACATGCACGCGGCGCGTTTTAAAGTACTGAAAGCAATTGCCGCCACTTCATAGCCCCCTGTCATGACCACTGTGCATTCGTTGCATCAGCGTCCGGTTTCATTTGCGCCTTTACACACGCTCCGTTTTCTTAGTCACGTGACCACGGAGTCCTTAAAGGGACACTAAAGCGAAGCAATAAATCAGTTTAGACTAATGAAGCATTGTTTGAGAACCCTGCAGGCAGTCATTTCGAAATAACAGTTTGATTATTAGACGAGAAAATGAAGGTCGAAGTATCAGTATTTGAATTTCGCGCCGAAACCCCGACGCCGGTACGTCAGTGTGACGTCAGGGGTTCCAAAGTATGTTTTCGCATTTGGGCCGCGTTGGCTGAGTAAAGGGTCCCGAAACTCGCCATGTTTAATATTTGGTTCCTTCAAAAAAGCAATTTAGTCAATCTGTACCGATATATAATTGAATAGGCCGTAGAAGATGCCACGAAAATCCATGACGTCACAGCGACCAGGTGCGGGAACTGCAAGACGCCACCCGTCTTTCGTTCTTCCGGATATTCTGTCTTACCTAGCGTCTTATCGTGGTCAGAATGGTGTTTTTGGTGTTGTAGAAAGGTAATTTACTGATGCAGTTGAAATCATTTTTCTCTTTAGTGTCCCTCTAAGGAACCAGGAGCCAGTTTAAGCCACAGCCACTGCACATTCACGATGACGCTAGAAAATTAAGAGCATGTGAATCCTACGGCGGGGCTCGGTGGTAGATATATAACGGCAAATAATAATAATAATAATAATAATAATAATAATAATAATAATAATAATAATAATAATAATAATAAACAGAACATGTGAAAAGTTATTGGGTGTTCTTTATTGTTCATTTTAAAAGTAGAATGAAACAGATAGGAAATATCGACGAAACCATGGATTGAGCGAAATGAGGCGCTGTAGCCTCATGTGGTTTATTTGCGTGTACTTTCCTGATATGTCACGTTGTTTTTTTCCGTTCTTTTTTCGGAGCAAATGAAAACGGACGACGAGGTCATGAAAGGTGATGTGCCACTGTCCTGTGTCTAAGCACGCTCAGTCTATCATAATGATAGTAGTGCAGGCATTCCTGAAACGAGACAAGAACGCCATGTGGCAGAACCTCCCCGGCAGGTATACACCGACAGCTTCGCATCCATGGTATGGGGCTATTGAGTCTCGGACCTACCCTAAAACCACAAAGTCCTTGATATGAGGCACAGGTCATCGTGCTTTAGTCTTTTTTTTTTCGTCAATGAACGTCCAGGCCTTCTAGCCAAGAAGTAAAGTACCAGCAATCCACAGAGTGCCTTCAATAATTAGCTAAAGTACATTTCTGCAAACATGATTTTTATTTTGTTTTTCCTGGAGGCGCTGTTTCATGTCATGACGTAGAATATGGCGACGTTTTGGGGTTCACTTAGGTTCGCAAGGTCGCATGGTATGCGGCTACACAGGGCCGGGCTAAGGGTGGCAGAATTGCAGACGATCGAGCTGAAGCGAATGCCGAAACGTCACGATGTTCCGCTCCCATGGGTCCACTCTCTGCATCATGACGTCATGACAAGTACACCTACCGGAAACTCAAACCTAAACATGTTTGTGGAATGGCTATTATAATTATATAGGGCAGTCTGAAGATTGATAGCATTCTTCTATGGTTTAGAAGGCTGGGCACTTTAACGCAATGAATTCGAGGAATGTCATGCCAGTACGTCTTTATTACATTTCCCTTACGACTTCACAAACGTATGTATGTGTTTTCAGCAGTCTTTGTTTTTGCTGTTATAATTTTTTTTTGCTATAACATGCAGTTATGGCATGGCCAAGCAACAAGCACATATCGCAGCCCACATTGGCAGATTGATTTTATTGTCCGCAGACAGATGGCGCCACCACTGGTGGCGTCGCCACTTTATTTATTGGTGGATGACACGTTCGATAAATTGGACTCCACCAGCACGACCTCGCACTGATTCCACCACCGAGTCGAGCAATCAGAGCGATAGTTTTGCTTTTATACTTCACCGGTGTCTCCACGAAACAAACAAAAAAAAAAAAACATGCAAATCCTAGTCAATCCAGAAGTCACCGACTAAGCCCAAACTAGGGGACAATCTAGCTGCTACAGTCACTTCTTGATGGATGACATATCTAACAGTGTTAACACAGTGTAAAACATAGTGTCGTACACCTGCACATTTTTTCTCGGTAAACGAAACTCCTGTTAACGGGAACATGTTCTACCGGCCTCTTGAATTTTCATTTAACGAGATTCGACTGCAATGCTAGAAAACTCGGCATTAAACGAAACCCCCGCAAAATGCCACCCCTGTGCGAAGTTTTAACACAAATCAGCCAGTGATTAAGACGAGCAGCCATGTGTACATCAGGGCTCCTATTTAAACAACGCTTGGTAGATCGTACAAAGGCATTTTGGGTGCGATCTTGTACGCGTTCCAAAATGGAACGGAGGCGGTCCGTTCTTTACGTCACGAAATTGGCGGTCCGTTCCGTTGCGTTCGTCCGATAGCAGAGGACACTGAATGATTGACAGCAGATATCACGTCACAAATGACGTCATGGCGTTCGTCACGGTTCAAATTGACCATTCGTGTGCGGCTCGGTGGAAAGGACCACCTCCGTTCTATTTTGGAACGCGTACAAGATATCTTCAGCCGAGCAACACTTTACCACTAGGGGATCTCTAGGAAAACTTCGATTTTAACGCCTTAAATTACCTACCTCAACAATTTGAACGGACTCACCTCCATTTCATTGAGAAGTACTGTGGCTGCTTGTCGCTGAGCCCTCTGCGAAAACGCACATTCGAGCAAACATCAGTGCAAGAATTTGATAGGTAATGAACCGGTAATTGTCCTGTGCTATCGGGGCTTAACGGAGGGACGAGAACTATGAGTCGGATTCCTGATTAATAAGGATATAGCTGGTAACACACAGGAATTATATAGCATTAACGAGAGGGTGGCAGGTCTTGTTGTGAAACTTAATAAGAGGCAGAAATTGAAGGTCGTACATGTCTACGCTCCTAGATCCAGTCATGTTAACCACGAAGTCGAAAGCTTCTATGAAGACGTGGAATCGGCGATGGGTAAAGTCAAAACAAAATACAGTATACTGATGGGAGACGTCAATGCCAAGGTAGGCAAGAAGCAGGCTGGAGACAAGGCAGTGGGGGAATATGGCATAGGCACTAGGAATAGCAGGGGAGAGCTATTAGTAGAGTTTGCGGAACAGAATAATATGCGGATAATGAATACCTTTTTCCGCAAGCGAAATAGCCGAAAGTGGACGTGGAGGAGCCCGAACGGCGAGACTAGAAATGAAATAGACCTCATACTCAGCGCTAACCCTGGCATCACACAAGATGTGGACGTGCTCAGCAAGGTACGCTGCAGTGACCATAGGATGGTAAGAACTCGAATTAGCCTAGACCTGAGGAGGGAACGGAAGAAAGTGGTACATAAGAAGTCGATCAATGAGTTAGCGGTAAGAGGGAAAATAGAGGAATTCCAGATCAAGATACAGAACAGGTATTCGGCTTTAACTCAGGAAGAGGACCTTAGTGTTGAAGCAATGAACGGCAATCTTGTGGGCATCATTAAGGAGTGTGCAACAGAAGTCGGTGGTAACTCCGTTAGACAGGATACCAGTAAGCTATCGCAGGAGACGAAAGATCTGATCAAGAAACGCCAATGTATGAAAGCCTCTAACCCTACAGAATAGAACTGGCAGAACTTTCGAAGTAAATCAACAAGCGTAAGGCAGCTGACATAAGGAAGTATAATATGGATAGAATTGAACATGCTCTCAGGAACGGAGGAAGCCTAAAAGCAGTGAAGAAGAAACTAGGAATTGGCAAGAATCAGATGTATGCGTTAAGAGACAAAGCCGGCAATACCATTACTAATATGGATGAGATAGTTCAAGTGGCTGAGGAGTTCTATAGAGATTTATACAGTACCAGTGGCACCCACGACGATAATGGAAGAGAGAATAGTCTAGAGGAATTCGAAATCCCACAGGTAACACCGGAAGAAGTAAAGGAAGCCTTGGGAGCTATGCAAAGGGGGAAGGCAGCTGGGGAGGATCAGGTAACAGCAGATTTGTTGAAGGATGGTGGGCAGATTGTTCTAGAGAAACTGCCCACCCTGCATGCGCAATGCCTCATGACTTCGAGCGTACCGGAATCTTGGAAAAATGCTAACATAATCCTCATCCATAAGAAAGGGGACGCCAAAGACTTGAAAACTTATAGACCGATCAGTTTACTGTCCGTTGCCTACAAAGTATTTGCTAAGGTAATTGCAAATAGAATCAGGAACACCTTAGACTTCCGTCAACCAATGGACCAGGCAGGATTCCATAAAGGCTACTCAACAATAGACCATATTCACACTATCAATCAGGTGATAGAAAAATGTGCGGAATATAACCAACCTTTATATATAGCTTTCATTGATTACGAGAAAGCGTTTGATTCAGTCGAAACCTCAGCCGTCATGCAGGCATTACGGAATCAGGGTGTAGACGAGCCGAATCAGGGTGTAGAGCGTGCAGCGTGGCGTAGAGGTAGAGCATCTGCCTCGCATGCAAGAGTACCGTGGTTCGAATCCCTGTGCCGTGCAATCTTTCACCGGATGAAAAAAAATCCGCGTGTTGATAAGATTACATAAATAGGCCTGGAGTGCGGCCTGATCCCGGTGACCAGAACCGGTAATTCACTCCTTCACCAGAGCAGGATTGGCCACAACCTCCTTTATGAATACAACCAAACCCCGGCCCTCAGTCCCCAGCAGCTGCGAAGCAACTGACCACGGCGGCGGTCAGAGCTGTGACGCAGCAGAGGGTGCTAAGAATATCTGCGTCCGGACAGGCCGCCATTGGTATCTGAACCACAGCCACCGTAGTCCTCCATAAAGAAAGCAACAAAATCCCCATAAAGAAGGGCGCAGGCAGGGAGATACGATCTCTCCAATGCTATTCACAGCGTGTTCACAGGAGGTATTCAGAAATCTGGATTGAGAAGACTTGGGGATAAGAGTTAATGGATAATACCTTAGCAACTTGCGATTCGCTGATGATGATGCCTTGCTTAGTAACCGAGGGGACCAATTGCAATGCATGGTCACTGACCTGGACAGGCAAAGCAGAAGGGTGGGTCTAAAAATTAATCTGCAGAAAACTAAAGTAATGTTACACAGTCTCGGAAGAGAACAGCAGTTTACGATATGTAGCGAGGAACTGTAAGTGGTAAGGGAATACAACTACTTAGGACAGGTAGTGACCCCGGATCCGGATCATGAGACTGAAATAATCAGAAGAATAAGAATGGGCTAGGGTGCGTTTGGCAGGCATTTTCAGATCATGAACAGCAGGTTGCCATTATTCCTCAAGTGAAAGGTGTATAACAGCTGTGTCTTACCAGTACTCACCTGCGGGGCAGAAACCTGGAGGCTTACGAAAAGGGTTCTACTTAAATTGAGGACGACGCAACGAGCTATGGAAAGAAGAATGATAGGCCTAACGTCAGGGGATAAGAAAAGAGCAGATTGGGTGAGGGAACAAACGCGAGTTAACGACATCTTAGTTGAAATCAAGAAAAAGAAATGGGCATGGGCAGGACATGTAATGAGGAGGGAATATAACCGATGGTCATTAAGGCTTAGGGACTGGATTCCAAGGGAAGGGAAACGTAGCAGTGGGCGGCAGAAGGTTCGGTGGGCGGATGAGATTAAGAAGTTTGCAGGGACAACGTGGCCACAATTAGCGCATGAGCGTGGTAGTTGGAGAGGTGTGGGAGAGGCCTTTGCCCTGCAGCGGGCGTAGCCAGGCTGATGATGATGATGTCGAACGTGCGCGGGCACAGTAAACTGGTGCACTTGGTGGGGAGAGAGAGAGAGAGGGAGAGAGATAGCAAGGGGAGGAAAGGCAGGGAAATCAACTAGACGAGCTCCAGGTTTTCCACCCTACAGTGGGAATATGAAAAAGGGGGAATAGAAAAAGCAAAAGAGGGAGAGGTGAGCACTGGGTGCGCGTGGGATGATGTACAGGTACCCACGCGGGATTCCAATGGACATTTAGCTTCCCTGAATAGGTAGTTAGTCCCATCGCACACGTCGGCGACGGTTCCCTTAGAGTAAGGGAAGCTAATCTCGAAGGCCGTGCTTTCACATACTGGCCATGCTGTAAGCGATCGCTCGTTGCAGATACATAATAATTCCAGTTAGGAAAGCACACTATGAGGTGGAGATTGATGGCGCTCCGAGCGTTTTACTTGCAAAGAGGCGTTCCCGGTTGAACTTTTTGGCGGCACCTAATGGTACACCCAATTACGACGGTGACAATGAAGGTTTCTAATTGTGTATGGTTTCAAACGGCATTTCGCTATAGGGACTTGTTTGGTGCGGGGAAGTTTGAATGGTATTAACTAGGTGCACGTCACCGATCTCAGGGGGCTCGCAATTGTGCCGAAGCCTTCCTGCGCATCTTCTCACAACCCATGAAGAGTTCCGAGCCGTCAAATCCAATGAAGGAAAAATTCGTCAGAGACAATTAAGACTGCCTCCGTGCGAGTGTACGAAAGCATTATACCGTCTGTAGACCTCGGAACGCCATAAACGCGCTCATCTTATACAATCGTGACGTGGCGCCACCTCGTCCCCATTGGCTTGCAGCTGTCACGTGCCCAATGACGAACGCACCAATCAAACCAGGTGGAACCGTGGAGCCGCCGTGACGTGGTGGAAGCGTGCTCGTCTCGCATCTCGGAGGCCCGGATTTGATTCCCGCCCAAATTATATTATGCCAAATTTTTTCTTCAAAGCCACTGATCTATATTATTGACGGGAACTTCGCTGAGGAATTCGACGTTAATCCGATAGTTTTTTTTACTTGTTTTTATTTTATGCGCCATCTACAATTTTTCGTGCTATCTTTAACTCAGGTCGACTACAATTGATTTTCGCGTAATGGGGTATATATAATGCTTTGGCATTGAAATGGATGAATGGCTGAGTTATCCAGTCAGTTGAGACAGGTGTTGGGGTAGGTTTCGCAGGCGAGCATAAGTAGGTGGACTAGCATGAACCGAAACGAGAATGTAGTATAGGTAGAATATGCGGATTACTTACGCTCTGTCCGGAGAGATTGTCTTTTACGCAAGACTTCAAGATATGCACCTAAGAAATGAAATTGTAAGAAAGGGGCAGGCACAAAATAGAAGTATAACCGTGAATAGGCTTCAGAATCAAGAATAATTATTCACATAGCCAAGCGTCTGTTTGGGTTAAAAAAGCTTAATTGCCACCGCGCCTCTCATTTGCACTGTCTAGAAAGCCCGAATCTAGCGTTCAGGTAATGATTGATCTTCCTTAAGGCGAAGGTAGGTCCCCCTGGCGAAGACAAAATACATCTTGTCAAAACGTTAGCCTTGCCAAAATGTTGGAACATTCGTCTTAGGCAGGATGGAGACAGATTCCTCTAACGCAGACATCACGTCTTCGAAACGTTGCCTCCTAACTGAGGCCAACAGTTCGGCAAGGAGACAGGGCAGGATATAGCGCAGGTCATTTGTCGCTGTACTCGAATCAGACACCTCGGTGATACTTTGGTTGACGTCACGAACAACTTCGCCAGTCACAGTCCGTTATTCTGGTGAAATTCAAGCGGCTTGTGATGAGTATGACCTGTTAAACGGTGATTTTTTTTGTATCCTAGGGTTGAATAACTATATTGTCTCGCTACTAACTTAAGTCTTCTGAGAAGTGCTTGAACTTCCCGTTGCTGTCAGGAAGTTCTGGACGGGCAGACGCAAGGAGCCTGCACGCCCAAGATCCCGAGGTCTGCTTGAGTTTCTCTGAGAGCCAAGCGGGATTGCTTACGCAGGGAAAACGAAAGCCCCTTGCGACCACTAATCTACGAGTCTCCAAAATAGCATATTTTGGAATTTTCACGCTGCATGACGTGCATACTTGAACTGGGTTGCCACCTGTTGCCGTAATGCAGAACGCTATTCCTTTTTTTATCAGTGCTGTGCTTCGTATGAGAGCTCCACAATCTTGAAGGCGAAATCAATGTTGAAGGCCTACTCCTGCGTTCTTATACCGCTTTAATGCATAGCGATCTAATATTTCTTAATTCTGTAAATTTTTTTTTGGGGGGGGAGGGGAGGGCTTTAAACATTTAGGCCGTAGAAAGCGTACTTGTAAGCCTCAAAGCGCCCCGACTAATTCGTCACGACAGCTCTTATGCAAGCAAGTTTCGGCTTCATTTTGCGGGCGGTGTGTGTTTCATGACATCGTGGCGCAGAAGATGATCACGTGGGAGCAGAGAATTGCAACGTTTTGGAACTCGCTCTGCCTAGCTCCGTCTTCTATTATACTGCTAGGCGGCGCCATTCTCCCCCGATATGCCCTCACGTAGAGATATGTAGAGAACTAAAAAAAAAAAAACAAGTAAGCTGCGTATGCCCTCATGTAGAGATATGTAGAGAACTAAAACAAAAAAATATACAAGTAAGCTGCGCCAGCTCTAACTTACGGACTCTTTGTCGGTGCAGTAGATCTTATCCGGCGCTTCAACGCTTCTTACGGTCAAGCAGCTGAGGAAACCACTGATAAAACGGTCAGTTCTCATCTGGCCAGGTGGCAGGACAGTGAGAACGAAGAAGCAAGTATACGAGAATTCAATGTTTCGTCTCAGTATACGTGGCTTTCTTGCTAAATTCTTAGTGCTATATGTACAAAGTCAATTAGGTGGCTCTCCTAAACTTTATGTTTAACCTCCGATATCCGGTGAAATCTAAGTTGACGTTCCCGAATTTGACATTTCGAACGTTAAATTAGTGTACACAAAATATAAATATCTGAAATGAGGGACACCCACTTATTTGACAAGAACGCTGAAAATCGACAATGGATCTTGTTTTTCTGCGACTATATACTGTTTCAGTTTTATCGTTAAAAAGTGAGATTAGCACTAAAATGATATTATTTACTGACCAAGCTTCATAGCAGCGGCGTATATTAGAAGGCGCACCGTAATCGCCAGTTTATTATGAAGCACCAAATTTTCATCCGAACGTTTTTCTAAAGACTATATGCCTTGGACTGTTTTAAAGAACTGCGATCCTAAAGTGTGCAGTGAAATGCATTGCTGTTAAAGTAACAGTTTTCCGTAATGCCTAATAACCCGCTGTTGAAAGCATTAACTGAAACAGCCGTTCAGTTTGCAGCAGATGTTAAATACTTCTTTCTCGTAAATATATAATGCCAGTTCACAATGTTTACCGCGAAAGGTCGTGCATTGTGTCCTGGCGCACTTGATTTCTGCATCAACAACTTGAAAACATAGAGTTAATAAGCTGGAAATGTTCATTAGTAATCTTGTCTCTAACTGAGCTCTATCCCGCGAAATTTGATGCCCCACGTTGCAATACGGCACTGTCTAGCTGGTAACAGCCTAACAAACTTCTCTCCAAGAATTTCTTGGGACTTTTCTTCAAGATTTCGTCCTAGTAATTTTAACGTGAAACTTCAATGCTCACGAGGCATGTTTTTGGGTATTTTCTAGTGCACCAAATATTGGGACTACAATTTCACCCGACTCGGTGATGATTACTGAGAGTGATAGAGATCTTGTTGAACTTACTTCGCGCGTGACGAGTTGAAATCGCCGCATAGACATCCTGGTTTTCATGCACTGGAACAACGCATTCGTGACTGAAAAAAAAAAATTAAAGCAGGAAAAAAAGCCGACATGTTACAGTTTTTAACCCGTGCAGAAGCTTCAGAACATAACTGAACAGATCAGATTGAAAACGTCGATATCTCAGGTGCACAAGAACAGTGAATCAACAAAAAAAGCCTCAGCTTAGAGCCAGCGCTTCGACAACAACGACAGCGATCGGTGACAAGCTGTGCCCTTGGAGTAACGCTCCATTACAGAGATATGGACTCACAAGATGACTGGTGCCAATCACCTGATTAAATGACTAGCCAGCAGGTAGGTCGGACATGTTTTGAACAGGTTACAACGAATTACGACTAGGGTTGCCGACTCTACCGCTCAGAAAGAAGCCGGGTGTAGGAGAGGGGCTTCCTGCCCCTCTGTGATGCTGTGATCGTTTTCGATGAAGGAAGTTTCTTGTCACGACGCAGGCAGAAGGACACTTTGACTTTAGGCTGCGCCACAGCAAGTTCGACACGCCCATTTGACTCGGTCAGCTGTTCGCAAGCTTCTCCACAATGACAGATACTATCTCCCGTGAAACGCCGTGAACGTGGGCCAGAATTAAAGTCACTTCAAAGTTAACGACTTCTTTCAATTTCCAAATGACACGGCGCATGTTCCACGAGCGCCGTTATCGTCAGCATACAAGGCCCCGAGTAGCACTGGATAACACTCACAGTTGCTTAGTTTCAAGTACGTGCAAGGAAATAATCGGTGAAGCGGATGGACAGATCAAGGTGGCGAAGGCTCGGCAGGACTATCCAATAGACCTGCAATACCAGAGACCGTGGATTTCGCAAGCTTCCATGTAGCACCGCTCCAGCGAAAGATAGCGCACTAGTGCTTAAGGGGGCTGAAGAAGAGCGACTGTGGTAAGAAGGGCGTACGTCTTCCTTGTTATCGTGACGCACCAGCTTAGCCGTGCAATGAGCAAGTAAGAAAGCGAGGATAGAGAGGGAAAAGAGAGGTAAGAACAGAGAGGAAAGGGCGGGGAATTCAGCGAGATGAGACTTCCCGGATGGCACCCTGCACCGTATGCTCGGGGTTGAAAATACTTCAATCTCCACCTGTTTCTAAAAAAGGGAAACGCTCACAATGGCATTCTCTCCCAGCTCGCTTCGAACCCAAGTATGGCGAAAAAGCACTCGGAACTATACTGGAATTATGGCGCCGGCAAGTTGGGTTTGCAAGTGCCATTGAACGTGATGAGATCGGTCTGTGTAGGGAGAACATCGCACGAGTCATGCGAAGGCTGTGGGTTCGGCTGCCACCAGCAGCAAAAGCTATCGTTCTTCCATTTCTGCTAGCTCGATTCGTACATTTATTGCCATAAAAATTAAGCCCTTCAATTCTCTTCGTTTGTTTCGCTTCCTCTTTCATTTAAAGAGACACTGAGAAAAAAATATTAGGTCGAGCTAGGTCGACAGTTTATCGTCGAGAAGCCTATCACCCTTTTCTGTGCGCCAATATACCATTCTGTTGCGTAGAAAATTGCCGCCGGATTTCCCATTCCTGCTGAATTTCAACTGTCCGTCGCCAAAACGAAAGAATTGACGTAATCTCCACGTGACTTCGGTCTATGCCATTGAGAATCAGCCAGTGCTGACGTCACATTATGGGTGCCATAGTAGACAACAGATGACGTCACTCCGATTTTTCATTTGCCACTTTCTCGCTTACAAAAGCTGCGTTATAGCTACGAATGATGAATTTGTCCCTGCAGAAGCCTAAACATTCAATCGAGCTCGACTTAATATTTTCCGGTAGTGTAGTGTAGGCTGACTGTAGTTTAACAGTCAGCCAGGCTCTCCTCAGTCACGTGACTATCTCGTTCGCAGTGCACTCACACCACGGGCATTCCATGGGAACTGGAATGTCCTCATAGTCGGGGTGTCTCGGTGGTCGCCTTCCGCGTGACATTCTCGGTTCGTGGTGATGTCGGTCCCAATCGCGTTGGCCTCGAGCAAGTGCTGTTCCGAGCAGAAGCAGGAGTAAAACGAGGCATGACGAAATGGTCGACGGGAATCTCATGACATCGCCAGCCATATGGTCTGCGGAGAAAAAAGAGTACACGGAGAAAAGAAAATTAGAATCGAGCATGGAGGAAGGCAAAAGACAAAAAAAGAAAGGCGCAGTTTTACCCGAAAGGCGAAGCATTGCTTGCGATAGCAAAATACAGTTATGCGAAGGTCAGTCGGTTTATGAGCTGCATAAACTGCTGTAAACTTTCGCTTACAAATTAAATCAACGAGCACGATGTCAAGCGCGCATAGGCAAACACGAACGCTTCTCAATTGATGACCAAGGGCACTCGCTGCCAGAACACTGACGTGATGAAAAGCGGCAGCAGCGGCGAGCGAATTCCCTTTCGGGCTGCCTCTTATTTCAATGCGAACTGGGTGCGCGAGAGCAAAGCGCACACGAAGCCATCAGCTACCTCGGGTCGCCTGGCCTTCGAACCCATCGCAGATTGCCTTCAAAATAGGGCGCTGGCAGCCGTGCTCAGCCGCCGCAGCCGGAGTAGAAGAGGAGAGGGGCATAAATCTGCCCCCTCCCCCATCCTAACGCACACATGTTCCTGCTCGACCCCCCTCCCCTTTGCGTGCGTGGGAAGACGGCGAGCACTCTCCAGGCCTTCGTCCCTCCCAAGCGCGAGAAGTCCCCGCCGCATCAAGCTACTATGTTCGGCTCAACCTCGCAAGCTTTCGCTCGCACCAACAGCATACGGCGCGCGGCTTCGTTGTTGTCACACTTGGAGTTTAAGCGAAACATCACGGCGACGACGATGACGATGGAATTTCACCTGAAATGCCCATATAATTGAATTAACCTTCTTTAATGACGAAGACAGCCCAAGAATCGCTGCGGCCGCATGGCGCCTGAAATGAGAAAGACAGACAAAAGGATCAGTGTTGAGACCACATCATAATCATTCATGGTTATATTGCGCTTAGTTTTACACTGACGATTTTAAGTGAAGGACAGGACGTGGACGTACGTAGCGCCATTATAATAGCGCATTATATAGCGCCAATGATAAGTTACGGGAGCACAAACACACGTGTCAGCTTCTGACAGCACCTAGCAACTTGGCTGCACACTGCAAACAATGCAAATGCTCTCCGCTACTAGAAAGCACCACAGTCATTTGCACATCAAAAACAAAAACGGAGCGAGAAATATGGGAGGCGCTTCCGATAGCTAAAGAAAAAGAGATGTGCATAAGCACTCCGTCCATCGCGCTTATCGAAGCTGAGGTCGAGTTTGCCAGGGCGAACGGGTGCAAGTGAACGATGTATGCCTGCCCCGAACTAAGATCACATGTCGGCACCTTGTCATATATTTTATATGTCTCCCCCCCCCCCCCCCCCCCTCCACCGCGCGCCATATCTCCTTGTACATAAGCGCATTCTTTAACAGTATTAAGCAGTTGGTAGTTTGCACTACGTACGTCCACGTCCTGGCCTTTGCTTAAAATCGTCAGTGTAAAACTAAGCGCAATATAACCATGAACGTTCACCAACTAGCCACCTTCATTGCTTTACATCATAATCATCTTCATCATCATTGGTGTTGCTGCCTTCCTCGTGTTGGCGCTTGGCTGGAACTGCTCAGCTACTCTCTGCGCTGGACCGACGTGACTGGACTTCCCGCTAACCGTCAATAAACCCCGTAGCACTTGCTGGGGGTGCGTGGCACCTAACGACTCGCCCTGGAACTCCGGAGCCGCCCTTTTCCGGCCGCTACCGCCAACACAGAGAAAGACGATGCCGGTGAGTGACCAATTTCGTGAGGTTGACCAGTCACGTGCGGTGCCGCTCGTCACCGAGACCAAGCTGTCTTCAGTGGCACCGCTGATACTGACGTCAATGACTAGTTTTCGTCGTACGAACACGTGGGCAACCACAACAAATGGTACAATCCCACAAACCTCAACAACGTTAATATTTATCTCACAGATGACGCCTATATCTGGTTCCGAAACCGCAAGGCAACCATTGCGACGTGGAAGTACTTTAAGGCTGCCTTCGCGGAGGTACTAGGCCGTCTGGCCGTGCGAAAGGTTCGCGCCGAACAACACCTCCGCCATCGAGCGCAACAGGCGGGTTTGAATTTCACTAGTTTTATCGAGGACGACATATATCTTTGAAACCGAGCGAGCCGAGTGATGACGGAGGAAAATAACATTAAGCAAATACTCAAGGACATTGACGTCGGCGCTTTCGAAACGCTCCTAGGCTAACAATCCTACCACCGTCGCAGCCGAAGACACCTACTAGCAAAGCTTGGTCGAATCACACCCCGCAACGAATGCTCGCCCGCCAAACTGTTCTTCACGTGTCCTCACTATTCAGCTTGGCGACTGCTACTGGGCAGACTGATGGCGGGTCTCTGCTATCTTATATCAAAGTCTTCACTCGTGAAGAGGTGGGAGCTGGGGTGAGGGAGCAGGAAGAGCTCCTCCTGCTCCCTCACACCCAGGAGCCTGTCCAACTTTTGTCCTCGGCCGCGCAGCAGGCCATGCGCGAGCAGGTTGCAGAGGCTTACCCGCCAGTCCACCAGCACGCTCACATTGCCGCCCCGGTGACGTACGCGAACGTCAAGTCGCGCCCTAAACCCAGCCCTCCTCGATGTGCTTCAAACGTCCCGTCAGTGCTTCCGGCCGCAAGGTCCATGGTCCAGGCGGAACAGTCGGCCGATATTCTTCGCGCGCGGCATCGCGTGACATGTGGCACGCTTTTGTCGCCACCGCCTGCCGCGTCCGGACGTCGTCGTTGATCCACACGCCCTTGCAGCCCAGCAGGATGCCGATACGAGCCCGTCGCCGAGCTTCTGGTACGCTCTTCAGCAACTTCTGCAGCCGTCGTTCATACCGAGGTGGTGTCGCCGCCAGTTTAAATTTAGTTTTTGCGTCTTTTCCTACTTACCAAGACTCCTCTCATGGTAAGAGAAGCTTTCTCAGAGACTCTTCTCAAGGTAAGAGAAGAAGGTAAGAGAGGGACCCAATTTCGGGGAGAAAAAGAAATTGTTATTACAGTAATAAAGTAGAGCTACACACTCGTTAATGTGGTATGACATTCCCATTTACGGGCTATTAAAACTCACACTATTCCATCGACTCGCTAAATTTGGCGGCTTATCCGAGAGCATGAAACTCGTACTCTTCTGGGATCCACGCGTCTAAACAAAGAACATCTTTCCTGTATAACCTAATTTTATTAAAACATTCTAAGAAAAGAAAAAAAAGGGCACTGTCCTAAAAGAATTGTAGAATCATTTCGCGCACTTTCTAATTGATGAAATATTACATATGCCACAGTTTTGTGTGTTTGGTAATATAATGTGTTGCGCAATGGTGCCTAAGAGACATCCGCTAGATCCATGGTGTGCGGCCTAGAATGTCTTGCAAACGTTTATCTTCGCATGTTCCACGTGGTAAAACACGGCACACACTTCACCGAACCTGACACAAACGTACAACCAAACCGCGCATTATAAAAAAAAATACTACAAAAATTCTGAGAGTTGTCTGTATACTAATGCGTAACCATTCTTTGGCTCGGCTGCTACTTCGGTTTTGCTTGCTTATTTAGCTAGCTTATGCAAGGCTACCCATCGCTGCCAATCATCTACTATTACACACTGTCGTAACGATTTCGGGTTTTGACTTCTTTAATGTCTTGTTTTTTTCTTACGATCTTGCCGCGGGGGCGATGACAGAACCAGTTTCCTTTTTCTTTCTTTTTCTAACGTTACCAATCATTCACCATTACGTTATTATAACGATTACTTGTTTTGACTTGCGTTGGACTGGCATCGTTGATGATGCTCAGTTCGTGGTCGGAAGCACATTACGCAGGTTTCCAAGTGCGCATTTATGTTGCAGATACAAGGCAGATACACGACATATTTTTGCTGGGGTACTCGCCACGTATGCTTACGCATTAAAGCAAAGCTAGAGTCCGCATTTCACACTACCCACGTCTTGCTCTCCATCACTTTGTTTCTAAGAGGTGTTGACCAAATTGCGCCGACCAGGCATGTTCACACGCACCTACACATCACCCAATGACTCTTTCAGGCGTGTAAAGGTTTTCCTTTCCCGATGTTTTCTTCACAAAAGCACGCCTCCTGCTATCTTCACCGACGCTTAGCGGTCTCTCTGCGCATGCGTCGTACATCATTGCTCTTTGACTACAAAAGGACACGTGCAGCGGACTTCCCTATAAGGAACATTAAAAGAGAAACACACAAAAGACGTATTCTTTCTAAACGGCTTTTTTTTTCTCTCTTCAAATTCGCGGCATAGGTCAGAAGAGAAAATGCAGATTGAAACTGCACTTTTAAATGCAAATTTAGTTACGAAACGAAACAGCTGTACGTATGTATGACGACGTCACGAAATTAAAAAGTATTTGTCATGTTTGGGCTGTTGTGACTTGGTGAGAGTTCTCTGAGCTCAGCGACTTCTATTTATCGATTTTTTTTTTAGAAAAGACTGTCGTCCACGTTTACTGATAAAAAAGAAAAGAACGACGCTTAAGCTTCGCCTTTAAGAATGAAACGCCGATAGCATTTCTCTGGCTACATCTCATGCTTCCCGGCGACTGCAGCTTGTGTAACGATGACGTTCACCGGGAAACCCTGGCGGCGAACGCTATGCACGAAGGGCGAGCTTTGTGGTAGAAACGCGGGGTCCTACGTTTGACCATCCCGGAGGTTGTGCAGAGTCACGCCAGAAAAATGCACCATTTCCAGGTTTTGTTATCGTTTTGCACTTTTAATGCTTAAATCTCAGAGGATTTCACATAAAAGGCATGCGCGGTGAATGTTTTGTTTCAGGACATAAGTTTGCGGGCTGCCATTCTCAAAATTACGAAGATTAATTTTGCCAAGAATATGAGACAAGGTGCGAGCAGCCTTAAGTGTTAGAATGATGTGGGAATATGACCCGCACATACCACACGTCATATAGCAAGGCGTGGCCTACATATGTGCCCTAAAAATAAGCGGAAATTTTCGCTCGCGGAAAACTTCGCCGACGGAGAAGTTGACATCGGATTTTGTGCGACACGGGACCTTTAACGCTGTCGCGTTAAAATGAACTTTGTGCAAGCAGACGCGATCAAAATCCATGACGTCATCACAAGCAGGTTCAGGAACACCAAGATGGTGTCGCCATCAGTTTAAATTTAATTTTTGCGTCTTTTCCGGCTCCTCAAGACTCTTCTCAGGGTAAGGGATGCTTTTTGATATCTTACAAGCGTAATTCAGCCATACAACTGAAACTATTTTAGTCTCTGTCTCTTCAAGCGTATTCGCGGAAACATCTGTGAAGTGCTTAATCGTTTCAGGTACGTAAGACGCATGCACAAAGCGGATAAAAGCGAGAGTTTCACGAAGCGATATGAGTGCCCGTACGTAAGCTGCACGTCTCACATAGATGTGGTCTCGCTACAGCAAATAACTATACATACTGCATGATTTATTTACTTAACTATTCATTTATTTATTAATTCGAAATCATTATATGTCCCATGAGGCAGAAAATTCGGCGTAATCGCGCGATGGACCACGGCGCGAAGAGTGAGAACACGTCAAAACAATGCTCGGATTGACGTCAAATTTCTCATGAAAGTTAATGCAAACACAGAAAATAATGGCTTTGGAAAGACAATTTGGCACATTTGGGTTTCGGTAGGTACCGAACCCAGACCTCCGGTGTGGCAGACGAGCACGCTCCTTCGACGCCATGGTGGCTCCACAGTTATCGATGACTAAAGGTGGGTCTATCGCGTCCGTGATTGCACACGTCTCTACCATCGCAGCCAGATGGGTGCGACGTTAAGAGTGATTAAGGTGGATTAAGGATGGTACAAATGAGAGAAAGGTGGATTAAAGTGGATTAAGGTTGGTACAAATCAGAACATGGATTAAGGTAGACTAAGGTTGAGTTTTGAAGGACACGTGACAATGTATGACGTCACGTATCATGGACGTAACGAATCGAGAAGTCATAGTGCTTTCGCACTCAAATAACGTAAGGATATTTCAGTGACTTTCAATTATTTTATTTATTTATTTATTATGGAGTGAAAATGTTGGCAACAAGTACAGCATGTTGCAGGCTTTAAATAAGGTAAAATTTTAGGCGAATGGATGCTGGTTACAGGTGAATTGAGACGTTTCAACTATTTAGCAGCTCGCATCCAAACGTGGGTCAGTCACTTGAAACTAAAAAAAAAAAATACAGAAATATGAGTCTCATTTTCTTTTATGCTGATGTAGAGGTTGAAGGAAAGAGGTTTTTCGCAAGCATTCAGAGATACTCACTTTAAGAACAAAAAAAACAAACAAAATATTAGAGGAAGTTCTTCACTTCTGCAACATCTCACAACAAACCTGAGAAATCATCAAAACCAAATAGATACGCAGACAAAATCGCCCATGAGGAACCTACAAAACTGAAGAGAATGTAGAATATATTGACATAAAAAAACAACTAAAAGACTCATGCAGATCCAACGCACTTCGTGGAATCTACACGAAGTGAAGTTTAAATGAAGCCGATAATTCAATGTTTTACAGCTAACGGCGATGTATACAATCTGGTGACGGCAGGTGTATGCACTGAAAAGTAGGACACCTATCTAGCAACATTTAGGGTTTCTGTACGTACCTCTTATGCCGCAATGGACCGTGGCTCTTATGCCGCAATTATCCCCCTGGACCCATACTGAGCGGCTTCGGGAAATATAATTAACCCTTTGTTTCAACAGATCGGCTTGCTTTAGAGACATCTGTGACCACAGGTGACGTCTTAATGTGTTATGGTAGGATACGTATCTAGTTGTCCATACTCATTCGGAAGGATTGGCCACAATATCTAGTGGCACATAGTGAGGGACTAAATCAAATAAAGAATACATTAAATAAGTAAATTTCCATCAAATTCAATTGACCACTTTTATAACTTATTGGTGTGCTTTAAAGATGTCTGTGAACTGACGTTATATTTGCAGGTTTTATGTAGGAAGCCATTTTTTTACGCTAAACGGGGCTGAACGTACCTTTATGTAAGCTTCGCATATATATATATATATATATATATATATATTCGGCAGGACAGCCAAATTCTGGGAGGGTTTAGCAAAGAAAGATTCTCTTTCATATACAGAACGCTAAACGTTTGCTGTATACGAATAATTCGATGATATGTCATTATGTCTTCTGATGCATCGGGGCCAACACATTTGACAGGAACGTCTAGAATTTCCCCGCTACGCTCTCATTCTCTTTCCAGACAAGTTTTACTCAGTAAGAGGGACAATTCTGCAAATATATGTTCCACTTGATTGGAAAGACATTGCGAGTGCATAGGACGATCCTGTACAAATATCATTTATCTCTGTATTTGTCCCTCAGTTTATTTTTGAAATCAGCAATATCTGGATACAATGGACAGATCGCTGCTGCGGGAGAAGGCGGTAATACGCGAATTTCATTCTCTATAACAACGAATTACCTTTTCCGCGAGGAAGCTTCCAAACGTTGAGCGGGGAGTTGTAGACGACCGCTACAAAATGGCGGCCTCATGTTTGTTAGAGAACCTAGTTTATCTTGAAATGCTGTACTTGAATAGCTTCTCTCTCATCTTCTTTTTTTCTACGAGTTGATAGTTAAATTGCATCTAACAACGGGTTTAAGTCATAACAAACGGAAGAAAAAATCCTAAATGTAGTTGAAGAGTGCCGAGGAGTCTTTGTTCAACGCGCCCATTGCCACGTTTAAAAAGCAAGGCAATTTTGAGAACACTTGTTGGCTCAATATCTTTGTTATGTCCCTTCTTATTTGTCTTTTTTTTACGAACAAAAAGCACATGGAGATGCTAGCCCTATAGCCTTGCAACGAACGCGCATCGTATAAAGAAACCCATAAATGCCAAAAGTTCCTTTTTTCCGTTGAAATGTTTTTTCGGCGTCCTTGGGGGACAGCTTTACGAAATTCGGTAACACCAAGCATATAGACGCAGCTATGACGCGCAACACTGGGAATACTTGCAACGCACAGCAGTGAGATCTAGATACAGATAACAAATGCTGGAGAGCACGACCCTGAGATCACAAAAATTCTGATTACGTAAACGTAACTGTCGACGTAGAGTGTCTTACGTTAAGGGTTGAACGCATCGCGACGGTACAGTGCCATGGTGCGCGGTTCTTGCAGTAACTCACCGTAGTGTGCGAGTACACGTAGTCGTCAGGGTTGGCTATCGGGTAGATGCGCGACTCGTAGGCGGACACCAGCCGACGGATGTCTCCTTCCTTTACCGTACTGCGTCGCCAGCTGCAGTTAGCAACGCATAATGGAGAAAAAGAAAGAAAGTTATTGGACCCGCACACTGTGATAAATGGTCGACGTTTAGCGTGTTTGACGTTGGTGCTTGTGAAGGGTAAATCTGCAGAGGGTATGCGATATATGACGTCAAATGTGTCAAGTTACACAAATTCATTTCAAGGCACTTGACACTATACACTGCCTAAAAGACAAGATGGTAGAATGATTCTTCTTGCATTTATTTTTACGACTCGTCGTAATTAGAGAGAAATCAATTGTATACTTACTGTGCAGTTAATATTGCTCCGTCTTGCGCAAAAAAAATAAATCACACGCACACTTTCATTATTGCCTGCATGGATTATAGTCAAAGAAAATTTTAATGTTTATATATTGCTGCAGATACGCGGCCCGTCGATAGTCCCATCAGGCATGGTAAACGGTCATCTGTAGCAATATCGAGTACGTTGGAAGTGAAATGAAGGTACGTTGAGCATGCGGGGGGGGGGGCAAGGTTCAGTTTACCCGAGGCTGAATGTATGCTGCTCCTTCGTGGCCACAACTCAGCATAACTGGCAAAAACGAGTCGCCTCCCGAAAAGTAGACGCGGCGCCTCAAGGTAGTGGATACTACGCAACGCTATAAAGATGCAAGTTGTTCGTGATGCAGATGTCACGCTGATGTGCACGCGATGACAATGATTGCGTTGAAATGCAATACACGAGAACTGCTTGACTTCTTTACACTCTGGATGATGTGAATGATCCTAACTGCTTCACATTCGACGATTAATCGCATAATTCACAGTGTATGCTTTTTATACTACATCTTCTCCGACGGGTAAAAAGCCCAACACCACGTTGGAGTTCGCAATTCGAAAGTGACGTAATTTCACCGGCAGCGGTCTCGACGGGCAACTTCGTGGCGCCTGTGCGATGACATTACAGACCCTACACGGCGTGTTAAAGCTCATAAAGTGTCAGAAACATTGGCGAGCCCACGAATGTCGCGTCCACCTATATTTAGCACATCGTCCGAAGAGTTCGAGCGCACCGTTAAACCTTACTTCGGTGGCAATGTTTCGCCAAACTGTTAGTTTTATTCCGATAGCAATTATACGGACACTCCAGGCGCATTTCTGCTGTCGTCGTCGCTGTCGACGTCGCCGTGAAGTTCCGTATAAAGTCCAAGGGCGATAACATCGTGAAATATGACATAGCAATACTGACGGGAAAAGAAAGTGTGGCTGTACGGGGTCTTGTTCTGGCGCATGCGCCTGGTGCGAACTTTGCTAGTTTCTGCAAATAATAAAGTCAGTCGATGGTCCAACATTGTCCTATCGTCATGTGCACTTCTTTTCTCTGTGTATGCGTCTAGTTTGTAGGTTTAATTCGTTGTTCAACATGTACCAATTCGCCCAGCACTTAGCCTTGCTGGATAACATCGTCGCCGCGCGCCGTATAGGTGAACGAAAGCGTGCGAGGGTGAGCCGAGAATGGGGGCTCAGCCTCTCGCGCGCGAGAGATGAAGGCGGGGATGAAGCGCGCCGTCTTCTGTCGCGCGCAAGGCACCGGGGGGGAGGGAGAAAAGGGAGAGGGCGTTCTACTGCGGCGGCGGCAGCGTATGGCGCGTCCGCGAGCAGCCTCTCAGGCTTTGAAAGCGATCTGCGAAGGGCACAGGGTGCGCCGAGTGCTGATAGCTTCGTGTGGGCTGTGTTCTCGCCGCTTAGTTCGCGTTGAAGCGAGAGGCAGCACGAAGGGTGAATTCGCTCGCTGCTGCTGCTGCCGCGCCTTCTCACTCCTGCGTTTTGACAGCGAGTGTGCGCGGTCATCGAGTGAGATGCGCTCATGTTTGGTTGTGCGTGCGTGACATCGTGCTTGGCAGTTCAGTTAGTAAGCGAATGTTTACAAGATATTACGGCCGATAAAACGAATCTGCTTACTTCGTGTAGCTGCCTACTAATTGGCTATAGCGACCGACATTTCGCCTTTCGTGCGATGCTGCGACGGTCTCTCAGAGACACTGAATATGCGCTCAGAGACACCGAAACAGAGACATTGAAACAGAAATCGTTGTTTATCTCTGCCTGGTCATGGAGTTTCGCACACGAATTGCTAAACGAAACCGACGGCCATGATGTCTGCGGGAGCGTCACGCATGGTGGTTCAGCCAGCATGTCATCATCATCATCATCATCATCATCATCATCATCATCATCATCATCCTGGTTACGCCCATTGCAGGGCAAAGGCCTCTCCCATACTTCTCTAACTACCCCGGTCATGTACTAATTGTGGCCATGTCGTCCCTGCAAACTTCTTAATCTCATCCGCCCACCTAACTTTCTACCGCCCCCTGCTACGCTTTCCTTCCCTTGGAATCCAGTCCGTAACCCTTAAAAACCATCGGTTATCTTCCCTCCTCATTACATGTCCTGCCCATGCCCATTTCTTTTTCTTGATTTCAACTAAGATGTCATTAACTCGTGTTTGTTCCACAAACACAATCTGCTCTTTTCCTATCCCTTAACGTTGCACCCATCATTCTTCTTTCCATAGCTCGTTGCGTCGTCCTCAATTTAAGTAGAACCCTTTTCTTAAGCCTCCAGGTTTCTGCCCCGTACGTGAGTACTGGAAATACACAGCTGTCATACACTTTTCTCTTGAGGGATAATGGCAACCTGCTGTTAATGATCTGAGAATGCCTGCTAAACGCACCCCAGCCCATTCTTATTCGTCTTTTTCAGTCTCGTGATCCGGATCCTCGGTCACTACGTGCCCTAAGTAGATGCATTCCCTTACCACTTTTAGTGCTTCGCTACCTATCGTAAACTGCTGTTCTCTTCCGAGACTGTTAAACATGACTTTAACTTTCTGCAGGTTAATTTTTAGACCCATCAATTTTAGACCCAGCCAGCATGTAAATTATGAGTAATACACGGATATGCTGATTAATCTTTGTCCTTCGTCCGAGAATACTCGGTCAGAAAGCTTCGCTTTGAAAGGTCAGCTGCTGTTGAAAATGTACTGCCTACTTGCCTGTTCTTGTAGTCCGTGCCAAGGTTTCAATTTGTGGTGCTGAAAAAATTGTGTTCTATGTGGATACTCTTGTTGTCGTCCGTAAGTGACGCAGCAGTTGGTAGACATTAGCACTGTTCACTAAGTTTACTGTGTCCAGGGTTAGAAGCATAGCATCAAGGCTGAGCTTTTCACAAGTGGTGTGACAATATCTCTAAGCTTTCTTTGGTGGTTCGTCTGGTATACGATCTCACGTGGATTGCCGGTGCCGCAGAATGTTCCTCGCTTACCACCGAGACAATTTGAGCTTTGTGATATACGACTGTACTGAGAGGATAGTTACGAAAGTACATGGACAAGTAAGGCTTTGTCTTGTCTATTCTTTGATCTTCCCCACGTACTTGTGATGCCAATATCCTGTTAGCATAGTTTTTCACATGTGCCTTTCGTAGCAACTCATGCATCTTTCCAAGATGTAACGAAAATAATGAAAAAATTAAGAGCACGTCTATTCTAAGGTGGGGCTCAGTGCTATATATATGAAGGCAAATAACAACAACAACAACAACAACAACAACAACAACAACAACAACAACAACAACAACAACAACAACAACAACAACAACAACAACAACAACAACAACAACAACAACAACAACAACAACAACAACAACAATAATAATAATAATAATAATAATACAATTATTATCACATATTATTCATCTTATTTATTTATTTTTCTCGCCGTTTATTGACGGCGTTTCGACAGCCAATCAGATCTCTTCAATTTTGTTATATGCTGATGACGCGAAACTTTCAAAGCGGTAAAAAATGTTAGTGGTTGCGCCACCCTTCAGAAGGACATTGCAAATTTTGCGTCCTGGTGCACCGAAAACAAGCTGGTTATAAATGCATCAAAAATGAAAGTTGTAAGCTTTACGCGAGAAACTAACAGGACTTTATTTCGCTATAGCGTTAAAGACGTTCTCCTGCCAAGAGCTCAGGGAACGAAGGAACTCGGAGTGTACTTCTATAGCTCTCCGAGTTTCTCGCCCCACGCTCAACGTACGAGGCAACGGGAACTTCGAACGCTAGGCACAGTATGTCGGGTGACGAGCCACTTCAAACAACCCGGGCCATTTGTAACTTTATATAAGAGCATACGCCTTCCAGTTCTTGAGTACGCCTCCATAGTTTGGGGCGGCACTTGTAGGTCAAATCGTGAACTTCTCTGAAATGTGGAAAAAAGGTTCACATCCATATTTAAACATCGATTCTGTCAAAAGCCTTCCATCACCATAGAGCTAAAACAGACACTCAAGTTACCTACTCTCACCTGTTGACGTAATAAATCGGATCCTATTTTTCTCCACAAATTAATACATGGAAAAATCTGCTTCTCGCACTTGCTTTCTAATGTGTGCTTTTACATTCCGCAGAAACGCACAGGGGAACAGCGCGCCATTCAGCCTTCAGATTTTTATGACCCTCTATCTAGAGTGCAGGCGACATGTAACGCCCGTTCAGAGTACCTGGATATCTTTATGCCTAATTTTATTTACTTGTTTTATTGTACCCTCAAGACCGAAGTGTTACAAAGGGGAGGGGGTAAAAAACATACACAAGTAAATAAACAAAGCAGCAAGAAATGGTTAGTCATTACAGCAAATTTGATTAGTTATAGTATCCGGGAGTGATGATGTCTGATAAGGCCGAACGAAACTTTGAGTTGTCCTTGATTGCGACAACTGCGCCGGGAAGGTGGTTCCATTCCTGAGAGGTCCTAGGAATAAACAATTTGTTACAGTATTTTACAAAATTTTCAATGTTACAATATTAGAGTATTTACAATATTTACGTTACAATATTTTCCTGAAACGAGTTGCAGAGGTATTTCAATAACTGAACAAAAACTCTCATATATGTAATGTGTTCCATCATTCTGTAAACCTTTCTTCTGTTTCTCCCCTTTTGCTTTGTATTGTCTTCGTGTACACATTTTATGCTCTGTCAAAATCTGTATTAGTGAAATTATTATTATTATTTTTTTCAATGTGTGCGCGCGTGTGTATGTGTGTGTGAGCTTGCATCGTTTTACCGAGATAGCCAGCACCAAGACCCTCGATGTTGTTCCTGGGCACTTTAATGAACACCTTTCATTAATTGATTGATTGATTATTACTATTATATATCATTGATTATTGCTATTATATATCATATCTAAAAACTATTTCGTTTTTCTTCATTAATCAGTTTTTTAGTAGAAAGAAAAAGCGAACAAATATCGACGAGACCAAGTACTTAGCCGAAAGAGACCCTATTGATGCATGTCGTTTATTTTCACGTGTATTTTTGTAATGCGGCGTTTCCTTATCGTTCTTTCTTCAGAGCGAATGAATACGGTCGGCGAAGTCGCGGGACGTAGCGATGGTGCGCCCTTCTCTTGCTTCCTCGCATATTCATTTTCTCTTGATGAATGGCCTGCAAGCATCTCTGAAACGAGACAAGAATGCCATGTGATAGAACCCCCCAACGGGTGCACCCCGACAGATTTGCATCTGGTGTGGGGCTACTGCATCGGGTGACCCTGGTTGGAAGCCCGCCCTCGGGCCTACCTAAACACCACAAGGACCTTGATATGAGGCAAGGGGCATCGCCCTTTCATCGTTTTTTTTTCGTTAATGAAGCTCCAACCAAGCCTTCTAGCCAAAAATTAAAACAGAAGTTCACAGAGATTAGTTATAGCTGTAGTACATTTCTGCAAAGATTACTTTTATTTTCTTTTTTCTGCACCAGAAGTTCACAGAGTGCTCTCAGTAATTAGTTATAGCTATAGTACATTTCTGCAAACATGGCTTTCATTTTGTTTTCTTTTTCTGGAGGTATCTGTTTCATATCAGGACGTAGAATACAGTGGCGTTGTGGCTTTCACTCAGGCTCGTGAGGCTGCTTGGCATGCTGCTACAAAGGGCCTCCCAGCGTTGCAGACAACCGAGCTGAAGGGAGTGCCGAAACGTCACGATGCTCTGTTCCCATGATCCCACTCTCTGTGTAATGACGTCATGACAAATACACCTTCCGGGATATGAAACCGAAACAGGTTCGTAACGGCTATCAAAATTATTTAGGTTAGCCTGAAAATTGATAGTATTTTCTTACGGTTGACAAAGCTGGGCGCTTTAGCGCGAAACTGATTTCGAGAAACGTTATCCGGGTAAGTCTTTATTACATTTCTCTTAGAACTTCACAAACGTACGTACGTGTCTTCAAGAGTATTTGTTTTTACTGTAATGCTTTTTTTCGCTATAACATACAGTTTCGACATGACGAAGCAACAAGCGCCTATCGCAGCCCTCATTGGCAGATTGATTTTATCGTCCGCAGACAGATGGCGCCACCACATTATTCGTGGATGTCACGTTGGATAAAACGGACTCCACCAGCACGACCTCGCAATAATTCAGCCACCGAGTCGAGCAATCAGAGCGATAGTTTTGCTTTGACACCTGACTTGTATCACCACGAATCAAAAACGTGCAAATCCTAGTGAATCCAGAACTCGCCGACCATGCCCCAACCAAGGGACAAAATAGGGGCTACAGTCACTTCTCCATTTATTTATTTATTTATTTATTTCGTGTACCCTCAGGGCCAGAGGCATTAAAGAGGGGAGTGGTTACATCAAATACGAAAAAAAGAAAAAAGTACAGTGCAGCAAAATAGTTAATAGTACAGAAATAGATGGTTCTCGGTTATACAATGTTATTTGAGTGTTCCTGGAGTGCTGGTCAATAAAATTAAATACGGTGCATGCAGTGCAGTAAAACAGTGTTCCGGTAATACAAAACAAAAACAGTGATACAATTGGTAGTACAAAAACACAAATGAAATTCTCCTGTTTATACAATGTTATCTAATACTGCCGTGAAGTGCTGATGGTCAACAATAGTAGCGGTTGAGGCTGGTAGGCGATTCCACTCGGCAGATGTACGCGGAAGGAATGATTGAGACATGACATTGGTTTGGCATAATGAAATTCCAACTTTGTTATTGTGATCTAACCTTGATGAAATGTATTGAGGAGGGGAGATAAGTTCGTCGCGAAGTGAAGGATAATGAAATATCTTATGAAAAAGTGAAAGTCTAAGGCCTTTACGGCGAGAGGCTAAAGATGGCAAATCAAGGTTTAATTTCATTACAGAAGTGCTGGCAGTTCGGTTATAATTAGAAAAAACGAAACGAGCAGAGTTATTTTGTACCATTTCTAAAGAGTGAATCAGGTTTTTCTGAAAGGGATCCCAAACTGCTCCGGCGTACTCTAGTTTTGAGCGGACTAGTGACTTGTATAACATTAATTTTAGGGAAGACGGTGCCTTAGTGAAATTGCGTTTTAGGTATCCCAGCATGCGGTTAGCATTTTTAATTACGTAAGAAGCGTGCATGGACCACGAGAGGTTTCTAGTAATATGGACACCAAGATATTTGTAGGAGGAAACAGGGTCTAAGGGGAGATTATTAACGTAGTAAGAAGGAAGCTGGTTAGAAGTTCTGGACACGCGCATAAATTTACATTTTTTAATATTTAATTCCATTGACCATGATTGGCACCAAGTAGAAATAGCGTTAAGGTCGGATTGAAGAGAAGATATGTCAGTGTCACATATTATTTCCCTGAAGATTACGCAATCATCGGCGAATAAGTGAATGTTAGAGGAAACACAAGAGGGTAGATCATTTATGTAAATTAAAAAAAGGAGGGGACCAAGTACCGACCCTTGAGGTACGCCGGACTGTACTCTGCTCGGTTGAGATGTTCAGTCATTAGCAAAGACAAACTGTGAACGGTTAGAAAGAAAGCACTCAAGCCATGCTAGCAGTCTGGGATCAATGTTAATTCGACGCAGCTTAAACATTAGAAGGTTATGGCACACTTTGTCAACAGTGTTAAGACAGTGCAACAGTGTTAAGACAGTGTTAAGACAGTGCAAAACATGCAGTGCCGTAGGCCTACCCATCTTTCTCAGTAAACTAAACTCCTGTTAACCGGAACATATTCCCCCGACTCCATGATGTTCCGTTCAACGAGATTCTACTGCAACGCTATCAAACTTGGTATTAAACGAAATCTCCTGCAACATGCCATCTCTGCGCGAAGTTTGAGCACGAATAATTCAGCGGTCTCAGTGAACGGCCATGTGTGGATCTGGGGCTCCTATTTAAACAACGCTTGGTAGATCACACAAAGGCATTTTATCTGCGACCGAGTAACACTTGAGCACAAAGGGGTCCCTCGGAAATCTTCGATTTTAACGCCTTAACGAACTTAACGATTTTAACGAACTCACCCTTATTTCATTGAGAAGTGGTCTGGTTTCTTCTTGCGGAGCCCCCTGCGAAAAGGCGCATACGAGCAAACGTCAGTGCAGAAATTTGATGGGCAATGAACAGGCGCAGCCACAGCAAACTGGCGCACGTAGTGCAGTGAACCACGCGTGATTCGAATGGACCTTTAGCTTTCCTCAATAGGTGGTGTGGTCACACCGCACGACTCGTTGACGGTTCCCTTAGAGTAACGGAAGGTAACCTCGAAGGGTGTGCTTTTGAATACTGCCCACGCAGAAAGCGATTGCTGATGCGGGTAACGAATCATGACCAACTCCTCGTCGCAGATACATAACCCTAATTTCAGTTAGTGAAGCAAAGATTGAGGCGAAGAATCACACGGCGCTCCCCGCGTTTTGCCTGAAAAGAGGCGTTCCCGTTTGAACTTCCTGGTGGCACCTAATCGTGTTCTCGATTACACGTCGACAATGAAGGTTTCTGAGGGTATACGTTTTGAAACGGCATTCCGCCATCCGTACCTGTTTGATACGGGGCAGTTTTTACCGTGGTAACTAGGTGCACGTCAAAAATCTCAGGGTTGTTTCAGGGTCGCTCAGCGGCGTCTCATAACCCAAGAACAACTCTGAGACGTCAAACCGAACGAATAAAATGAATGAATGGATTATTTTTGAAGTGATTGACACAAGTATTGCGGTAGGTATCACAGGCAAGTAGGCGGACAACCATGTAAACGAAATGAGAATGTAATATAGGTATAAAATACCGATCACTTACGCTGTGCTTGGCGAGGCCGGCTTCTACACAAGACATCAAGATCCACAGCTGCGAAATGAAATTACAGTAAAGGGACGGACGCAAAGGGTAAAGACGACCATCAATGGATAATAGAATTAAGAACAATTATTCACACAGCCAAGTGTCTTTTTTGGTTAATGAAGCTTCATGGATGCCGCGTCTCTTGTAGAATCTAGAAAGGCCGAAAGAATGAAGGCCTGTCCGTATTATCCGCATGCTAGCTCCTATCCTGGAGCTAGCATACGGATAATACGATATTAGTCTTGTCAAGGCGAAGCTAGGTCCTCCGGGCGAAGACAAAAGACCCCTTGTCGGGAATCGAACCTGTCCCCTTGTCCAAAGGTAGGAAGGTTCATCTTCGTCAGGATGAAGACAGGTCCCTCTGGCGAAGACGTCACTTGGTCGAAACATTGGGTTCTAGCTGAAGCCAACAGTTTGACATAGGACAGCGTTTCGACGGAGGTACATGCCTTCTTCAAAAAGACCTGTACCCGCCTGGTGAAGGCATGTCCCCTTCATGTCGAAACATTGGGCTGTCGCCTTATCGAATGCTTGGCCTCAACTTGGAGCGAACGTTTCGATATGAAGATAAGAAGAGGACGTGGTTTATCAGTAGGATCTCTCCTCGCTCTGATGAAGACATGTCTCTTTGGGGAAAGGTTGGGTCTATCGTTGGTCTTAAGGTTCCGCCACTATTATTTGTCTCAAGTTTCGGCATTTCAAGAGACCAACTCCTGTCTTGGTTGGAGTTTTGTGGCTTCTTACTGCCTTTGAAGGCCCTGTTCTTCCATAGGCCATGGCACTGCGTTACGGGTAATTCGGCCACTTGAGCGCAGTGTTTCTTGAACCTGGTAACATTTAGAAATTGCCAGCGCTAGTGGTAAAAGAATTCGGCTTCACGTTTCCTAAACCTAACACCAGTGTTAATATTTTCTACATGCGTAGCTTTTGTTTGTATTCTTTTCAGGTTATAAAATGTATTGTGCAATTAGTCCCAATCGTATTTATTCCAAAAATTTACTATATTATGCGGCGTATACGTCTACTTGTTAAGTGAGTTCTAACTTCCTGTCATTCAATGTATGATGTTTTTGTATGTTTGTAAACATGCCCTTAGAGAGAAACAGAAGTTGTTTCGCAGTTGGAAAATTCGCGTTTCTTCGTAAAGCTGTCCCAGTATTATGCAATTCCTGAAAAAAACTTTCCTGGTTGGGCGAGTCCCAGCGCAGTAATTGGATATTAAAGAAAATCCACCGGAAGCGGCGTAAATAAAGCCTCCCGCGCAGCTTGCGCGAAAGATAGCAGCAATCGGCATTTGCAATGTTTATTTTAGTATGTCGCTGTTCCCTGGCGCAAAGCGCCATAGCTGCCTAACGAATACAGCGACGTTCACTATTCACTAATTAGAGCGCGGACACAACAGCGGCAAGCTACAAGCTATTTATAATTTCTAATTCAACGACAAAATATGTTGTGTCTTCCATTGCCCGACCTACAGTTAGCGCAGGTCATTTGGCGCTGTAGTCGAATCAGGCACCTCGGTGATACCTTAATTGACGTCACGACCATCTTCGCCAGTCACAGTCCGTTATTCTGGCGAAATTCAAGAGGCTTGTGGCGAGTATGACCTGTTAAACGGTGATTCTTGTATCCAGGGATAAATAACTATACTGCCTCGCTGCTAACTTACGTCTTCTGAAAAGTTCAACTTTCCGCTGCTGTCAGAAATTTTTGGCGGGCAGACGCAAGCAGCCTGCACGCCCAAGATCCCAAAGACTGCTTGAGTTTTTCTGGGAGCCAAGCGGGATTGCTTTCCCAAAGGAAACGAAAGCCGCTTGCGTACACTAATCTACAACTATCCCAAGCACATATGACGTGCATACTTTAATTGTGTTGCCACCTGCTGCCATGATGCAGAATGCTATTCTTTTTGATCGGTGTTGTGCTTCCTAAGAGAGCTCCGTGACAATCTAGACCGCTTGTGCCTACTCCTGCGTTATTATACCGCTTAAAGGCATAGTCATCTAATACGTCGTCAGACTAGCTCACGCCTTTGTGCTATGTCACTTCGCCTACGTAGCAGCCATGCACGATTGGCACAGATTAGAAAGAGACCAATGCATTGTTAAGGAAGGTAATCAAGATAGCTCTTGGGCTACCCATGTGCACAGAAACTGAAAGAATGATGCAACTAGGGCTGCGCAATACACTGGGGGAAGTAGCCGAGACACAAGAAAGAGCCCAATTCATTAGACTCTCCATCACGCGATCAGGAAGACACATCTTCAAACGGATTGGTATATACCAATTACAGCACCACATAATGACCATAGAGAAGTCCCCAGAGATCTGCGGAAGAATATCACACTCATGCCTGTTCCAAGGAATGTTCGCCCCATTCATAATGTGGGCAGAAGGCAAGCCAGAGCCAAAGCCCTACTGGAAAAAGCACAAAATCAGGCTGAAGAATGCTCGTTCGTCGACGCGGCTTTCATGTCAAATGGATGAGCCTTCACAGCGGTTCATTCTGAACGGCAAAGGTGAAGTCGTCAACTGCGCTTCCACGCACACTGCACAACCAGAAATTGCAGAACAGGTGGCCATCGCACTGGTACTTTTATACGCAAAGAGATCCAGCATCCACAGCTATTATAGGGCAGCCGTCGGAGCATTTGCCAAAGGAGTCATCTCCAGACAGGCCCTGGCCATTCTCGACGGAAAGGTCGTCAAACCCCACACGATCGTCTGGTTTCCTGCTCATGTGGGAGGAATCACCGGTGCTCCCGCGGACCTCAACGAATCTGCCCACAATGCTGGACGAGGACTTGCCAACGGTGCAGCCACAAGGCAAGAAGACGCTGAGGCTCCAGATTGCAGGGACCCCCTCCTCACGTACTACAAGCTAACCAAGCACTTCTACTTAGGACTCTGGGTCTTCCCCCCTCCACCGAGTAAACTAAATAGATCTCAGTCCATTCATTACGCTAAGGCTCTTGCAAAGAAGAAGCTATTCGAACCAGCTCCTAATCAACAAGATCTATCCGGAGTTCTCTGCACCTACAACATGCGATAAATGTAACTACACCTAAGACCTGAGTCATATGCTCTGGCGTAGCTCCGCCTTAAGCAGCGACAAGGACAACACTGAAGAGCGGTGGGACGAAGCTCTACGCTGTCTCACATTCGAAAAACAGCTATGAACAGCCCAACGGGCCCGCGAAGCGGCCGGAATGCTTGGTCTTTCGGTCCCAACATGGGAGCGACCCGCTTCAAGCTAAGAAACTAGCGCGGCCTAATGGACCACAATAAAGTTTTTCCATCCATCCATCCAGTATTTCTTACTTCGGATATTTTTTTTTGGTAGGAGGGGGGGGGGGCTAAACGTCTATACCGTAGAAAGAGTGCTTGCAAGCCTCAAAGTGCCTTGACTAATTCATTATGACAACTCTTATTCAAGTCAGCTGTGGTTTCATTTTGCCGGCGGTGTCTGTTTCATGACATCAATGGTGCCCAAAGTGATTACGCAGGGTCTGATTATTGCGATGCTTTGGAACTCGCTCTGGATAGCTTGGCCGTCTGCTGTGCTGCTACTTGGTGCCAGTATCACTATAGAGGCGCTTATTTATAGGCATACCGAGAACTAAATAAACCCTGCCGTCACTTACGGACTCTCTGTCTGTGCAGAAGATTCCATCCGGTGCTTCAACAGATCTTTGGGTCATGCAGAGAAGGAGCTCCCTGGAATAACTGGCATTGTCCATCTGGTCACGTGGCAGGACAGTGAGAACGAAGAACAAGTAAGTATATGAGAATGCAATGCTCCGTCTTATATGCGACCTTTGTTGTTAAGTTCTTACTGGTATATGTAGAAAGTCAAGTATGTGTCACTTTTGAGGTTTCTGTTTAACGTACGATATTAAATTAACTCTAAATTGACGTTCCCTTATTTCACAATTTGAACGCTAAATTAGTGTTCACAAAACATAAAAAATATGAAACTAGGGACGCCTACTTATTGGATCAGAACGCTGAAAAAATGAAAATGGATCGCGTTTTCCTGCGGCTGTACAGTTTCAGTTTATCCTTAAAAAGTGAGATTCGAACTAAAATGACATTATCTGTACTGACCAAGCTTCATAGCAGCGGCGTACATTAGAAGACGCACGATAATCACCAATTTATTATGAAACGTCAGATTTTCTCAAAATTTTAAGCCTTACGTTTTACTAAACGCTATCTGCCTTGAACTGTTTTAAAGAAGTACGATTCTAAAGTGGGCAGTGAAATGCATTGCTGCTCCAGTGACAGTATTCCGCAATTCATATTAACACGCTTTTGAAAACCAACTGGAACAACCATTCATTTCGCAGCACAGTTTAGACATTTCTTTTTAGTAAATAATGCCGATTCACAATGTTTACCGCGAAAGCTCGTGCATTGCGCTCTGGCGCATTTCATTTCTGCATCAACAACTTGCAACCATAGAGCAAACAATTGAGAAATGTTAACAATTAATTTTTTTCTAATTGATGTTTATCGCGTGAAATTGGACGCCTCCCATTGCTACACGGCAATGTCCCTACCTGGTAACTGCCTAACAAACTTCTCTCCAAGAATTTGTTACGACTTTTCTTCAAGATCTCCTCCTAGTAATTTTAACGTAGAAGTGCATGCTCACGAGGCATGTTCTCGAGCATTTAGTAGTGCACTAAAAAATTGCGACTTCAATTTCACCCGATTCGGTGATGATTACTGTAAGTGATAGAGATCTTGTTGTACCTACTCTCTCCATGATGGGTTCAAACCGCCGCTTATCCAGTCGTTCATTCGAGCAGTAGCTCAACGCCTCAGTGACTGCAGAAAAAAAAGCAAACACATAAAACAGAAAAAAAGAAACAGTCATGTTACTGTTTTTACCTCGTGCATAAGCTTCATAACGTACTTTGAAGAGATGAGATTGAAAACGTAGGTAGGAAACACACAGGGAAACCACGAGCCAAGAAGAAAAACCTCAGCATAGAGCCAAAGTATCGACAGTGACAGGTATGCTTGTCGTCGTCCAGAATCGGGGACAGGTTGTGTCCTTGGAGTAAGCCTCATTACCGTGATCTGGATGCGCAAGATAACTAGTGCCATGTCATGTTATCGGCAGTTATCTCACGATTAAAAGTTAAACTTGTTTCAGAAACGTTACAAGAAATTCAAACGGGCTGAATATAGGAGAGGGAGTCCCTGCCTGCGACGTTGCATTTTGTGATTGTTCTCCATGAAAGAAGCTTTTTGTTACCATGCAGGGAGAAGTTGTTCACTTTGACTTTAGGCTACGCCACAACGAGTTCGACGTTCATTTGACTCTGTCACCTGTTCAAAAGCTTCTCCACAAAACGTCACTTCAAAGGCAATGAGTCCTCGTAAGCTCCAAGGCACGCGTCGTTCAATATTGTCGCAGTAACAAGTTTCTGGACTTGACAGTCGACAGACTAATGAAGTGGACACCCCGTATTCCAATACTAAAAGAAAAGAAACTTAGATCATACGCGAGCATCTTCCATATGCCATCAAGCAACACGAGGGGCTGCTCCATAAATGCTCTGCTACGCATGTATTTACGGCTCTCTGTGAAGGTTCAAATTTCTTTGATACAGCCATCCTGTGCTACCGAGCTTTTCCCAAACCAACAGAAAAGCACTCACTGGTACGCAAGCAAAAGTTCTGAGGGTGTGCCTCGCCCTACCAAAAAAACACATCAAGTATAGGAACCCTTGCAGAAAGCAGGCCCCTATCGGTTCCAGGGCTTCTGCAGCAGGAGTACATATTCTACGAGTACATATGCGCTTTGCCGCCAGCGTACCGGGTCATCCGCTTGCTTCAGACATCAGTACTGGGGTACGAACCCTACCTGGGTTCAAGAGCACGAGAAGCACTCCCGGTCCAGCGCTGACATATTTCGCTCTAGGGCATACTAAAATCAGCTACACGGATCATTGCTAGAGTGTGCTAGAGTGACACAGATGGCTCCGTTACGCTTGCGTTATCTGCCATTGGTGTGTGGATCCAGTCCGCGAATGTTACCATCTCTGCCACTCTCAGTCGCCGCATTTCAACTACAGCCACTGAACTATAGCTGCACTGTGGGCAGTCTTAGTTACATCATATACCATACAGATGAATCTTGGGCCATCTTCACCGACTCAAGAGTGACCCTGCCGTCGCTGAAGTCACCATACCCGCAGGAGCAATGCATCATGGACGTCATACGCCTATGCAATAAAGCCGGCGAACTGCATCACAGCGTTGTGCTGTAGTGGTTACCAGCCCACCACAGAATACGTGGCAATGTCAAGGCTGACTATGCTGCCAAAGTTGGACACGATCGACACTTAGTCCAGAGACGTCTCTCGAGAAAAGATGCGGCGACACTGGTATCTGTACACGCTTGACACTTCCAGCGATTCTTGGCACTTCCCAATTTTTTGTGGCGACGTACACGCTGCGTTGCAATTTTTTTCGGCGTTTCAAGGAAGCCCGCGCACTATGAAATAAAACCACGTGACTGCGCCCATGCGCTATCGCATTGCAGAGCTCTGCATGGGTGATTTTAATGCTTTTGGCATTCATTGGTCTCCTATGAAAGTGAGCGGACACGAAGTGCCATCGGGCGGGAGTTGGCCCACATTTCATTGTCCTGTGGCCTGCACCAGATCGTTCAGGATTTCCGTCGGCAAACTTCAGTCCTTGAGCTTGTTTTTCTTACTACATCTATTTAATGCCCGTTATGAATGCGATGTTATTGATGGAATATCTCACCACAATGCTATGTTAAATTCAGTTCCAGGCATCGTGCCTAAAACGCACTCTATCTACTGCACATTTTCTGACTTTCACCGCACTGGTGATTTGGCAGTAACAGACGCCCTATGCGATTATTTTGATGAGTTTGAACCTATAAGCACCACCAGTGATGCTAATAACTTGACAAGTTTCTTCGAAAATCTTGTCAGTAAGTGCATCAACCTTTTCATTCCTTCAAAAACAAGGAAAACAAATACTGAAATTCTTTGGATGACTACGGACCTTTTGCATTTATCTCGTCGTGCAGATTGCGTCGATCAAAACGCTTTGGCGTCTCAACAAAACTCATGCTGTTCCAGAGCGCTAAAACGAACTTTGTTTTAAAATGGTTGCTGCAAAATAATTTTATTACAGGGCAATCTTGGCCAAATTAATGAAGACTAATTCCCGTGAGTTTTGGAAAGCTACCCTACCAACTGGGTCATCCTCGGACGGGTTAATAATTAACAATGTTTCAGTTTCTGATTCGCAGACAATAGCTTCTCCGTTTAGCACCTACTTCCGCTCTGTCTTTACAACTGATAATTCTGTAATTCCTGTTCTTGATCCTGAACCATACCCTCCAATCGACCATGTATCACTGCTTCCTGAGGGTGTACTTAACTTAATCCTAAACTTATACACCAAGAAGTCGTGTAGTCCTGACGGTACCCGACTGTTTTTCTCGTTCGATAGTCTCGTTGGTGCAGCAGATATCTGACAATTATCTTTAGAAAATCTCTCTCAACCGCCACCCTTCCTCCCTCACGGAAACTTTTTTCAACTCTCCCCTTATTTAAGTCAGGTAACATTCAATTGTTATCTAACTATAGGCCCATCTCCTTAACAGCACATTCATGGAAATTACTCGAACACATTATCTTTAAATATTTAGGAATTTCTTTAAATTAAAAAATGTTATGTACTTTCCAGTATGGTTATATAGACGTGGCCTCAGCCCTAGAACACAGCTGACAGAATTCGTTCACGACATCAGCAGCTCTTTAGAGTTAGGTGACCGGATTGACGCTATTTTTATAGACTTTATAAAAGCCTTCGACACTGTCTCACACCCTAGACTTATGCACAAGCTTTTTGCTATACTAAATATGCATCTTTGATTGGCTGGATGTTGGACTTTCTTTCCCAGCGCTCACAATATGTACGTTTCAACTCTACTAACTCACCTTTGAGGCCTGTTTTATCAGAGGTTCCCCGAGGCTCAGTACCATGGGTCCTCTTTTATTCCTGATTTATATTTATGACCTCTCCCCTGCACACCTCAGTTAAAATGCGCCTTTTTGTAGACGATTGCGTTTTATATCGTACAATTAAATCTAGTACTGATCTTGTTGTCCTTAACAATTATTTTACAACTGGTCCAAATCATGGCAAATGAATATCAAATTTTCCCAAACTGTCTCCATGTCCTTTACACGACGTTCCTTCTTTGCATATGCCTTTAATAATATCACATTAAATAGAGTGCTCGAATTCAAATATTTAGGTATCCTACTAACGCACGATTTGTCATGGTCGAAACACATTGATGTCACCTGTAACAAGGCCCTTAAAAGACTTGGTTACTTACATCGTAAGCTGCGTCTTGCTCTTCAAGAAACTAAACTTCTAAGATATAAAACCCTCATTCGCCCCGTCCTCGAATATGGCTGCGTTGTATGGAACCCATACACACACTGTGACGTCAAAAAACTAGAATCAGTGCAAAAAAAAAAGGCAGTGAGTTTTGGTTGCAGGAGATATGACAAGGACTTTTCGCCGTCTCACTCTCTTCCCCTACTTGGTCTCACTCCTCTTGCAGAGCGTCGCAAACTTGCATGCCTGAAATTCCTTCACCCGTTAATCAATTCTCCTCTTCTCTCCTCTCTGGACAACTTTCTGACTTTTTCCAACCCCTCATCTACGAGAAGTCACCACACCCTAAATACCTGAACCTTTTTTTGCCCGCACTGACTCCTTTAAATACAGTTTTTTTCCGTCAACAATCAAAGTCTGGAATTCATTACCGGGCAACATCCGTTCACTACCACTGAAACAATGCACGCAAGCTTGTTTATAAATGTTTGTATGTTTGTTGTTCATCCCACTCCTGCAATAGCTTCATTGAGGCTGCAGTATGTATAAAAACATAAAAAATAAAAATAAAATAAAATAAGCAGCTAAGTAAGTAATGTAAAGCAAATAAAGTAAGTAAAAGTAAGTAAACATAAGTAAAGAACGGCCAGTTCATCTTGTAGTAAGAGGAGTACTGCGCTATAAACACAAGGACAACAGAAGTAGAAGTTGACAGGACGCGCGTGTTGTCTTTGTGTTTATAGCGCAGTGTCTCGTTATTACAAAGTAAGTAAAGCAGGTAAATTAAAGGTAAGTGAGTAAAGCAGAGTAAGTAAGTAAGTAAAGTAAAATAAAGTAAGGTAAGCAAATAAAATAATTAGGTAAGTAATTAAGTAAGTAAGTAAAGTAAGTAAAGCAAAGTATTTAGAGTAAAGTAAAGTAATGTAAAGTAAATAAAATACGTATGCAAAGTAAGCAAGTAAAAGTAACGTAAAGTAAGTAAGTCAAAGCAAGTAAAGTAAGTAAAGCAGTAGAATGGAAAGTTGGGCTAGACGGTGGAAGCTCATCTTGCAATAAGGGCGGTACTGTGCTATAAACACAGGACAGCAGAAGTAGGAATGGACAGGACACGCGGGTTGCCCTTGTGTTTAAGCATAGTATCCCCTTATAACAAAGTAAAATAAGTAAAGTAAATCAAGTGTAAGTAAAGCAAAGTAGAGTAAGTAAGTAAAGTAGCATAAAATAAGTACGTACGCAAAGTAAAATAAAGTAATAAGTAAGTAAAGCAAGTAAGTAACTAATGTAAGGTAAGTAAAAGTAAGTAAGCAAAGTAAGTAAAAGTAAGCAACGTAAGTAAAGTAAGTAAGTAAGTAAGTAAGTAAGTAAGTAAGTAAGTAAGTAAGTAAGTAAGTAAGCAACGTAAGTAAAGTAAGTAAGTAAGTAAGTAAGTAAGTAAGTAAGTAAGCAACGTAAGTAAAGTAAGTAAGTAAGTAAGTAAGTAAGTAAGTAAGTAAGTAAGTAAGTAAAAGTAAGTCGAAGTAAAAGCTACTGAGCTACTGAACTACTAACAAGGGCTACCGTTCTTCCATTTCTGTGAGCTGGATTTGTACATTTATTACCATAAAAATCAAGCCCCTCGATTCCCTTTGTTCTTTTCACCCTCTCTTTCAGTTAAACAGACACTAAAAGAAAATATTAGGTCGAGTTACATAGATAGTTTATTCGTCTAGAAGCCTGCCACTGTTTTCTGTGTGCCACTATATCATTCTGATGCGTAGAAAATTGCCGCCGAAGGTCCCATTGCTGATCAAGCTGAACCGCCCACGCCAAAACGAACGAGTTGACGTAATCACCACGTGACCTCCTAGCTTTTGAGAATCACCCAGTGCTGACGCCAAATGAGAGGTACCATAGTCCACAACAGATGGCGCCACCCCGATTGTTCATTCATAATTTTCTCGATTACAAAAGCGGCGTTCTCGTCACGAATTACGAATTTGTCACTACAGAAGCCTAACATTCAATCGAACTCGACCTAATTTCTTCCTGTAGCGTCCTTCAAATAGTCGGTGAGGCCCCTCGGTAACGTGGCTATCTGGTTGGCAACGCACTCACACCACGGACATTCATAGGGAGTTTGAATCGTCCCATGCCCGTATTCGCTCGGTGGTGGCCCTTCGCGCGGCCTTCTCGGTTCGTGGGCATATCGGTCCCGACCTCGACCGTCTCGCCCGAGGGCTGCTCCGAGCAGGAGTAGCACGAGGCACGACGATACGGTCGGCGGCAGTCTCGAGACATCGACAGCCATGAGGTCTGCGCGAAAAAAAAAAAAAAGAAACAAGCATAAGGAGGAGAGAAAATTAGAAGCCAGCATGGAGGACCAGCATGGAAAAATAATAAAAAGGTCGCAGTCCCGCCCGAAAGGTGAAGCTTTGATAGCAATACCAAATCATTAGACAGCTATACGAAGTAAGGTTAATAGTTCTATCAGCTGCCTAACCTGCTTAGGTATACGTGGCCGATTTAGTGAATATCAATGAATAATGGCTCTTACTGTAAATTCGTTTTATGTATCCATTTGTTGAAGCAGGTAATTAATTTCTTTACAGCTAACGGCGACGCGTGCACTCTGGTGATGGCAGGTGTATGCACTGAAAAGTACGACTCATATCAAGCAACACTTGGGGTTTCTGTATACGTAAGTCTCACGCTACAGCGGGACATACCAATTCTAGAGGATTGACCAAGAACGGGCTTAGCCCCCGGGGTGCATACTCAGTGGGCAGATCAAAGAAAGTAATATAAATCGAATAATTCGTGGTATTTTAATTAACTTTTGTAGTAACAGATGGGTACAATTTTTACATATCTGTGGGCCGACATGATATCTTCCCATTTTAGAGCCCAGCCCTTAGGCGCCCTTTCCAGCGTTCAGCGTCGGCGTCGTCCCTCCGCGTAACCGAGCGAACGAGCACAGCGAAGGACGAAAGCCCGAACGCGGAGCGCAGCGGGGGATGAAAGACGCGAGGAGGAAAAGCGGAGTAGGTGGGTTCAGTGGAACCGTGAGGCGGAAAGCGGGGGAGGAGGGTATGGCGAAAAGCGTGAGAAGCGTAGTGCCGCGCAAGACGGGCCCTGCGTCGACGACCGTTGCGAGATGGCGCCAGAGTAGCGCGCCGTTGTCTGTTCACCGATGACATGCGGCGCGAGCGCGCCCGCCGATACAATAAGGGGAAACAAAGCGCTGCATGAGCGGAGGTCTGTCTGCGGCGGCTGCTGTGAATCGCGCCCACGCATCACCCACGCGCTGCCTCTCGGGATCTCCCGATTACCGAGGCAGTCACGCCGCACTTCGCTCCGTTTGAAAGGTGAGAGAGATTGTCCGCGTCAGCCAATATATCGCGAAATCAAAAAAAAAAAATCTAAATCCCTTTCGTAGAGAAAGATGGTTGAACGCGAAGCTTTCCCCCCAATGCAAACTGAATCAAAGTTCAAAGCCAACGACCACGTAACGAACCCAAACAATGCTGAGCGAGCCGACGCTATGCATATGTGATTTGATTGCTTGTTTAGGATTGTGTTTACCAGATCCTAAGACGAGCCCGTGTTCCCGCGCACTTGCTATCTCCGATAAGCAGGGAAGCTCACTTAATCGCGATAGGGGTGGCGTCATGCCTAGCAGACGCAGCTTGCGCTCCCAGTGCACCTTGTGCGCATGCGCTACTCTTGCCGAGCTTGTCGCTCCGCAACGTTATCAGGCAACGACTGGCCAACCAGTCGACGCTAGCGCGGCACTGCGAATGTAAACTGTAGTGTTCAATGCAGGTGTGTAAGCTGGCTTTCCTGCAGTGCGTTTTCAGCGCTAACGGACGAATCAGTGAGACGTAGAAAGCTTCGCTTTAAGACACGCATAGAGCTGCGCTGAAATTCCGCATTCGGAAGTACGGTAATTGTCGGTGAGTTTTGTGTAGGAATCGTACACAACGGGACATGCCCATTATGGAGAATTTTCCAACAAATCTACAGTGGCATATACTGAGTCGCTAAATCAACGAAAATAAAGTAAGTCAAGGAATCTGGTGAACATAATTTACCATTTCATTACCAGATCGGTGTGCTTTAGAGATGCCCGTGAGCCGACAATATATGTGGAGGGATTTTGTAGTAAGTTATTTGTTTACGCAGAAGAAAACTGCGCATGGGTGGTGAGCATGGTAGGTTTATTTGATTCATAATGTAAGCTTCTCTCTCTCTCTCTCTCTCACACACACACACACACACACACACACACACACACACACACACGCAAACATATATATATATATATATATATATATATATATATATATATATATATATATATATATATATATATATATATATATATATATATATATATATATATATATATTCGACAAGACAATGGTCATGTTATCGTCCTGGTAATATTGTGCCGTCATTGTGACTCAAGATGTTCGTTTCGTCTTTTGTTAAAGTAAACCTTTTTTCCCAAACACAGTCAAAAAAAGCTTCGCTGTATACCGATAATTCGACGACGCGTCACTATTTATTTTGATACACCGGTGCCACCACATTTGCAAGGAACGTCCCGAATAGTAGCTCTACAATCTCGCTCTCCTCGCACTGAAATTTTACTCACTAAGTGTAACAATATCGCAAGTATATGTCCCACTTAAAGGTGCATAAGACGACCCTGTAAATAAACATTTCTCTCTGTGTTCGTCAATCTATTGATCTTGAAATCAGCGGTATCTGGAGACAACTGACAAAGGACTTCCGCGGAGCCAAAGTCGGCCTTACGTCATCCCCTATAAGCGAATTACCTTTTACGCAAGGAAGCTTCCAATAGTCGAACGTGGAGTTGCAGACGATCGCTATAATATGGCGGCCTTACCTTCGTCAGGGACCAGCTCGTCTTGCAATATTCTAGTTGAATAGCTTGTTTCTTTTTTCAACTTTTTTTTTCTCCGAGCAACTCAATAAACCCTGTCTTGCAATTTTCTAGGCCGTAACAAATGCAAGAAAGAGAACGCTACGTGCGATCTGAAAATTGCTAAGTAGTTCTTTGTTTAACGCGCTCCATGCCGCGTGAAAATGCAAGGTGCTTAGCGAACACTTGCTGGCGCAATCTCCGCATTTCCTTTATTTTATTTTTAGGAGAGGGAAGCGCTAAGCAGGGGCTGAGTTTGCTATAATATTTTCCTTTTTCTACTGGCAAAAAGCGCACGCAGATGTATCCCGTTGCAACATCGCATAAAAACATATAGGAGTAAGAAGAAAATGTTTTTTTTTTTTCTTTTAAACATATTTTTAATGTCTTGTGGGGATAGCTTATGGTCTTTTCTTGTGAGCACTGTCTTCCTTCAATACTGCACGGCGAGAGAAAGATGTAACTTGTCTTCAAAAAAAAAAAAAAAAAAGAAACCCCTTAGTAACACCAAGTATAGACTCAGCTATAGCACGCGAAATTCAGAATATTTGAAACGCGCAGCAGTAAGATCTGGGTACAGATAACAAATGCTGGAGAGCATGACCCGAAGTTCACAAAATCCTGATTATATAAAAAGAGGACAGCCGACGCAGAGTGCCTTGCGTTAAGAGAGATAAGAGATTTTATGTGTTTTTATTTTATGTCACTCAACATATGTTACACGAACGTGTACGTGTGTGCGTGTGCGTTGTTTTTTTTTCCTTACGTTAACATAAGTGCTGCCTAATAAGCAGCTTTATTTCGCACCGTTTCTGTTCTGTACTTTCAGAGCACAAAATAAGTTATTTGTTTGAAAAAAGAAAAGCAAGAACCTTCGCGCGCATCGCGCACTATATTGTCTGTCCTGCCCTTGGGATGACATTACAAAAAATATTTTAGTCAATAAGATCTAACGCGCGGGAAGGATTGGAATTTATGTCTCGATACCCTTGCTTCGTTCAAAGCACGTAAAGATGCCTTTTAGTAGACATAGTATGCATCCTCCGTGCAAAATTTCACGTCCAAATATAGAAGTGGGTGAGCCACAAAAAGCCAGAAAGTAACTATTTCTACAACTACACTAAGGAGGGAAGATAACCGGTTTCATTAAGGGTTACGGACTGGATTCCAAGACAATGCAAGCGTAGCAGGGGGCGGCAGAAAGTTAGGTAAAAGACATGGTTTTTCCCGCAATTGAACAATCACAAAAGGAAGACACATAAAGACGGGAAAAAACATGTCTTTTAGCAAGCACCAACTAGGCCAACAAGCAGTTCTGTTGCAAGAAAGTTAGGTGGGCGGATGATATTACGAAGTTTGCAGGGACAACATGGCTACAATTAGCACATGACCGGGGTAGTTGGAGAAGTATGGGAGAGGCCTTTGCCCTGCAGTGGGCGTAGCCAGGCTGATGATGATAATGATGATGATGATGGTGACGATGATGATGGCAACTAAACTGAAAAAAGAAACTGCTTTGAATTGTGAATTACTATCGCAAGTCGACGTAACCACTGTGCGACCTCGAGTCAACTTTGACCATACTCCGCTATAAGCGAGGAAATCGTTAATCGTGCGTGCGGGTCGTGGACAGAAAATGCGCGTAACTTTTTTAGAGCAGGATGTATACACCCTACGGAATTGATCACGAAGAACGAGGTTGATGGGGATCAGCTATAGCGCGGGAAGTGCCATCGATCTCGCTTTTTTTTTTCGTTCGTCAGGTCTCGTCTTTATTTCGAATTGCGGGCCACCCCGTCAAGCGCGCTGCGGATTACCAGCGTCGTGGACGATCACGTGACGAACACTCCTCTCGGGCTGGCTTTAAGGCACCACGGCTGCCTTGATGCCCACCCACGCCTCCTTGACCGTGGGCAGTATGTCTCTGACGGGCAGCACGAAGCCCTTGTTAGGGTTGGTGGTACGCCACGATGGCTCGAGCTCGACTATGAAGGCCTTCTTGACGCCTCCGTTCTCGTAAGCCCAGTCGACGCTGTGCCCGGACGATCGGTCTGGAAAAAGAAAGTGCTGGTTGTTTCATAATTTATTCATTGTATTCTAACCCCGTATTTTGCTCGCACAGACCTATTTAACTTTTCTTATTTCCCGAGAACCATTAGTGAATGGAACTGCCTTATCAAGGCAAGTGTTCAAACTGCGAAGTAACCTCTCTGAGCCTGTATTATTGTCGCTTTCTTTTTCCGTTGCTGTTTCTTTTGTATTTCTTTTGTATTTGTATCGACCAACCTGCTTGGACCATGAGTCCGCAGTATTGTATAAATAAAAGATAATAATAGTTACCAAATTACCGAAACAAAACTACTGCATGTTCGTGTGTTGCTCATCGTGCCCCCTCCATGTCTGCACGCTCATATATCCCCTCAAAGATATATCCCCTCAAAGATACATTTTCAAGCGAAGGTTTCTTTCGCCTTTTCCCACGGGGTTTACAGAGATAGCAGTTTTCTGGGAGGATACGCTCGTAGATACGAAAGCTTATATGTGTGCCCCGTGGGAGTGCCAGCATGCAGGCTGATATGAGCCATGTATGCTGACATGCTAAAGTACTGCGATTAAGCAGCACATCTCTGTTCTACACAATAAAATAATATATTCCTGGGCAAAACCTGTTCACATTGTCAGCTGGTAGGAGTCTTTAAAGCGCGTCGTGTTAGTAAAGCGTATATGAAGTGGCCTCTGATTTACATAATTTTCTATGATTTAGCCATTTGGTCACTGGGTGTGTGCATATCATTGACTAAACCTCTAGAGCGGACACGGGCCACTCTAGAATTTTGGTGAGTGTTAATTCGAGTAAGCCCCAAGCAAAAAAAAAGCAAAAGAAAGAACAAATGTATATATATGTATAAAAACAATATATATATATATATATATATATATATATATATATATATATATATATATATATATATATATATATATATATATATATTGTTTTTCTGAGTGAGGCTGGGGGGGTTCCATTCATTTTGCCAACGTACGTATGTACGCCTGTGGGACCGAAGAAACTCGTAGTAGCTCCTAATGTGTGACTAAGCATGATACGAAGGTGAGAGGTTTGCCATTTCGGACAATTTTAGGTAAATTAGATGAAAAGTGTTTTCCACAGAAAAGAAGGTCCTGGGACCATCCTCGGGCGTCTGCGATGTGCAAAGCAAAAAAAAAAAAAAAAGAGAGAGAGAATCGCTCCTGTGTTTCTTGAGATGCACCAGCCTATACGGGCGCTTGCGACGAACTGAACGATCGACGCTTTAGCGTGTACTACTGTGCGCGTGCGCGTGTGTTTGTGTGTGTGTGTACGCACACGCTGTGAACTATTTTTATCTCTCTCTGTACACATCTTTCACTCCCAATTCCTTCTTCCCTAGCGCAGGGTAGCAAATCAGACTCGGGCTAAGTGGCGTTGACTCAGCCTGGTTAACCTCCTTTGCCTCTCCCGCATCACTCCCCTCTCTCTTCCATTCGCTTTAGCTCAAAGACCTCCTTCTCGTATCGCTCTGCTGCTCAATGAAGTGGTTTTGTTTCACCTTACGCGTCTTCTCAAGCGCACTGGAAAGTATGCTCCAGCGTATGTATTCTGACGCGAAGCAGACATTGAACTCCTTTTGGATAGTTTGCGCCCGTCAATTGTGCAGGTTTTCTTGCTTGGTTTGTGGTAGTAATTCAGGCTAACAGAGTTGCATGCGCCTAAATTGAAATTGACATATTGTCATATCTGAATTTTTCCCTTTCACTCAACGTCTGGCGAAGGCGCTCCTTTTAAACTGCGCACCAGCAGCAAAAAACCCGAAGAAAGAAGCAAAAAGAAAAAGAAAACCCCGGTGCTATAAGGCGTACTGCGGATTTTTACTCACACAGAGTCGTCGAAATAGGCCCGTAGTCGAATTCATTTCCCCTAATTTTCCTCATGGCCTCAGCTGCTCTCGCAGAGATGTTCATCTGGAACAAAAAGAGAAAAAAGAAAGTATGCGAACAACGCAGTAGTTAATGCAACGGAGCAGTAGAGAGATATATAAACTCAAAGAAAGGACACAACTGGTTAGATTACTTTCCGAATTTTCGGTAGTGCTTGCCCGCCCTAATCTCCGCAAAGTTCGAATGCGAATCGAATACATTTCTGTCTAATCAAATTGTTCGACGCGAGCGTTCGATATTTTGTGTATTTGAATATTCTATTTCGGCCAAATGTACAGGCCACGGGGAAAAGAAATACATGCACCAATATTGTCCACCGGCCGTTCCAAGGGACGAAACAGGAACCAACGTAATCAGTGAGAATAAATGCACTGGCGATATAGTTAATTAGTATCATTCGCCTAACGCTGTCGCCTCCAGCTACATCGCATGTCCACGAGACAGTAACCATACAGTACCGACACACTAAGAATGAAAATGCCGCCTTTGTCAAAGACCAATCTACCTTTCGAAACGTTGGCCAGCCAGTTTAGGGCACCTCTACGGGACTTCATCCATATTCATGTTCTCGTCTGCCAGCCCGGCCCTATACCTTGACTTACGAAGTAAGTTACGAAGGTAACTGTAACAGATTCATGTTCCAGTTACCTTTGTGCTTCCATGCATATATAACCGCGTTTTCTTGAAAGAAGTAACTGGAACGTCAACGCATTTCGTCGGTCACTTTGAAAATTAGTGTCTCGAAACTGGTGCAGTCCACGGAATTCGTTCCAACTGGGTACGCCTTGTGAACTCACTAGCTGAAATTCGTAGATTAAAATACGTGCCGCAAAAATAATTGAATAAAGAGTTTGTTAGGGTAATTATGTTAATTATTCAACGAAGCATATTGATTTATAGTAGAACTAATGGCCAAGTCATCGTGTAATTTATATCAAGGGTTAGAATTGTGCTGTCACCAACAATTTTTAAACATTTTGGACCTTCTAAATAACGAACACCCAATACAATGCTTACCGTCGCAAACTCTTAGGTGTGCCTAGATATCATGACTTTTGTAGGCTTGTAGTGAAGCTCAGAACGAGCAAAAAGGAAGGTGGCAGGGGTAATGGAAAGGAACGGAGAACAGGGTTAACGCTAACTTCCAACTGATGGTTCCTTTCGTGACTCGGAAGGCTACTTATACACTCAGCGATCCACGTGGCATGAAAATACAACGTGCCAGCATGTTTTCACGTCACATGGATCACTGAGTGTATAAGTAGCCTTCTGAGTCACTAAATAAACCATCCCTTACAAAATTTTTATAGAAAGTCTGTAGACAGTCTATAGACATCTGTAGACTATCTATAGGCTTTCTTTGCAAATTTTTGTAAGGGATCAGTTGGAAGTTAGCGTTAACCCTGTTCTCCGTTCTTTTTCATTACCCCTCCCACCCGCCGTGGTTGCGCAGTGGCTACGATGTTGGGCTGCCTCGCACGAGGTCGCGGGATCGAATCCCGGCCACGGCGGCCGCATTTCGATGGGGGCGAAATGCGGAAACACCCGTCTACGTAGATTTAGGTGCACGTTAAAGAACCCCAGGTGGTCAAAATTTCCGGAGTCCCCCACTACGGCCTGACTCATAATCAGTAAGTGCTTTTGGCACGTAAAACCCCATAATTTATTGTTTAATTAAACCCTTCCACCTTCCCTTCTGCGCGTTCTGAGCTGCGCTACAAGCCTAAAAAATGTCATGACGTACCAGCTCGCCCACACTGCTACACTTTTGGCTCAGATCGATACCACTCACCAATTCGTCGTGTTCCGGAACTTTCTGGATTTTGTGGGCGTAGGCGAACATCCACAGGAGGCCGAAGTTGTGCAGCGCGAAGTAGAACTCGGTGCGACCTCGGGTCGCCCCGAGGGCATCCCGAACGGCTCGGGACTCGGGCTCCGAGAACGGTTCGTCCCCGCAGTACGCAGGCTCGCATGGGTTGGTGCTGGAGCGCCCGGCTGCAGGTAAGCGTAGATGGTATAGAAAACACGGCGGCGAATGGCGAGCTTCCGGCTCCTATAATGGCTTCTGGCGCTTGCAATGGGTGACAGCGTGGCCTTCGAGATTACTTTCCGGTATTTTGATACTTTGATTTACCGTCGAAGAGGGGCGCGGTGTGGGCCCCACCTATTTCAAGCTGTTAGTGGGATTACCTAAAGTACAAATAAATAAATAAATAAATAAATAAATAAATAAATAAATAAATAAATAAATAAATGAGATGTTGGTGCCTGTAGGTGGCGCTGGTTACTCCCCTCCTAGCAAGAGCTTGGTGGTGCAACCCACCGCCCCGTTCCAAAGGGGACGCTCATAGCATCCATCCGTTCATCCTCTGACACTACAATGGCGTCATCAGTCCTGAAGCTCACGTACTAGACAACCTTTTCTGAGAGTTCACAAAGTATATATGATCACGAGGCACGCAGTAGTGGGGGACTGCGGATTATTTTCGACCACCCGGGGTTCTTTAGCGAGCACCCAAATGCAGGGTACACGGGCGTCCCTCTGTATTTTGTCCCCACCAGTATCGCGGCCACCGCGGCCGGGATGCGATCGCGCACACTCCGGCTTAGCAGAGAAACACCAAAGCCACCAAAACACCAAACACCGAAACCAAGGCGCACGAAATACGAAGACGCAACTAAACACGGAAACAAGGATCGTACACGCTTTTCTTTTAAGTCGACCCGGCGATAATCAGCTCTCTTTCAGAGGCAGGAATCAAACTTCATATTTGAAAATATATAATCTACCTCCGCAAACCGATTTAGATCTTCACTGTCCGTGGCCCTTCGAGAAGCTATGTGGTGCGTTTCCGAAAAAAAAAAAAGGTGCTCAGATGAATTTAGAGTGCAATCGGCTCTTCATGGCAGCGAACTCAGACTGATCATGTGAAAATCTTGCCGGCGTGACAGCCGCGTGCCATGAGCATTCAATGCAATAGCATTAAAAAAAAGGGGGGGAACTCACTGCAATACTGGCCAATGTCAAAGTTTCGGTTCACGTCGGCGCCTATGCACTCGCTGAAGCGACTGTGTGATCGGTTCTTCCTCCAGAGACGGTCCTGGAAAAAAAAGGTGTTATCGATGCATCTACGTTCTTCGTTGCTGCTTAGGACGCACAGGTGTGCATGTTATCTACATAACAGCACAATTTAACGAAATAACGAGACGGAATGCTAGCAAATTTCTTCTACTTAACGACGTTAACTTCCTTTCCGCATTGGAATGGCCGACAGCCCTACTTGCGACACCTGCGGCTGCCAGGAGACGATCGAGGACCTCCTCTGTGACTGTCCCCGTTACAATGTGCCAAGAAAAGTGCTCGTGACCGCGCTCGAAAAAGCTGGACAATCGCCCCTTCGTCGAAGGAAAAGTTCTAGGACGCTGGTCCAGAGTGGTTTCGGCACTCAAGACCTTAAGTGCTTCGCTGAAGTTTCTAAGGGCTTGTGAATTGTTTGCGTTTTTTTCTTCTTTGCGTTCATCGTCTTCGAATGTTGTAGGGAGTAGCATCGCGTTTTTGTGTGAATTTTTCTCACTTGTCTATCTCTTTTTTGTCTATCACGTTTTATACCCTTCACCCCTTTCCCCAGCAGAGGGTGGCTAGCCTACCTGTCCTTCCTCTCCTTTTGTCCATCTCTCTTTCCCTTTCCGCAAGGCCAGGGGCAAAATGACTGGTCGAGGATCAGCAGCGCCGCACAGACTCGGTGCGCTGCTGCGAAAGTGGTGCAATAGCGGTGGGGCCAATGCATGCATTTCGGAGGCTACAGTGGCCAACGCTACAGCAGACGAAGACGACGATGCTTGCATTGCAAGGAGGACGATATTCCTGAGAATTGGTGCCTGCCGTGTGAGCCTGCCCCTGCTGTCGCTAGTATTTCCATAGACTCTGGCTGTCACTCGAGCGTCTTAACCCTTATTCTATCGTTCTCTAACGGGTACGCAACTTTCAGGCTAACCGTCAGCTTTTCGTTTACGCGACGAGGGGGTCTGGTAAATTTGCAACAACAATAACAACAACAACAAAAAAAGAAAGACATTCACACAGATCATTATATACTTCACGTCGGAAACATTCACACAATTATTTTTTTTGTATGTGTGTTGCAATAATTTGGTATAAGGCCCGAAGGCATGCAGCTGCTCTTTAGAGCGCGTTCAGAGCGCACGTTCTTCGGCGCTGCCGGTGCAAAAATTACAGTAGAGTACTGTTGGATTCGATCATACTCTAAATTTGGAGTATTCGCACAGCCCCACTTTTTTCAACACATTACTATTGCAGGTGCAGTTCTTACAGTAGGTTAGCTTCGAGGTGCATTTATACAGGGTAAGCTGTAGGACACCAGGTGAAGGCACTGAAAGCAACGGAGCTTCTGGCTACTTCCCTGCACCTATTAGTGGAGTGTTAACAGAACGGCAAACAAAGCGCTCCACTAAACACAATTAGTAGAGGACAGATAAGCATCTGAATTTTACAGAGGAGCCGCAGTATTTACAGACAATATCACGAAAACAACTTAGGCGAATAAATAGTACGTACACAACCTGTAACAGCTAAGCTGAACAGCTTTATACATTTCATGTGATTGACAAGGCCATAACGATTACGTTCACTGCGGAAAAAAAAAAGTGCTGCCCCGGCAGCTGCTCGGAGGACCTCGAGTAGTTAATTGATGGAATTTGCGCTATACATGCTTATCCGAACGAACCTAACTGTGATTGACACTTACTAAACATGATCTGACACCTAAAGCATGACCTGAAGCTTAGCAAATTTTGTTGTTGTAAATTTTGGCACACAAACTGATTCATTAAATTGCACTAGTAAATGCCATCAGTTTGCTGTATGGGAGGTTGAGATGTTCGTATCGGGGCCAAACTGTTGAACACATTGCGACGGCAGGGCCATCATGAGCGGCTCTTGTAGTAACTCACCGTAGTGTGCGAGTACTCGTAGCCGTCCGGGTTGACTATCGGGTAAATGCGCCACTCGTAGGAGGACAACAGCCGGCTGATGTCTCCTTCTCCGTAATGCGTTGCCAGCTGCAGTTAGCAACGCATAATGCAGAAAAAGAAAGAAGGTTATTGGCCCCGCGCACTGTGATAATAGGTTGACGCTTAGCGTGTTTGACGTTGGTGCTTTTGAATGGTAAATTAGCTGACCTTATATTCGATATATTACGTTAATGCAGTCCCGACAGACGCGAATTATGAAGGGCTGTCTATGAATGTGTCAAATTTACACAAGTTTATTTCGAGGCACATGATACTATACACTGCCTAAAAGACAAAATGGCAGAATTATTCTTTGTGCATTCTCTCTTTTTTTTTTTGTTGGTGAGTCATCGTATTTAGAGAGTAATTATTTGTCTATTTATTGTGCAGTCCATAATGCCCCGTTTTGCATAAAACATGCACAATTACATGCACAATTTTATTATTGACTGTAGGAATTATAGTAAAAGACAGTTTCTTTTTTTTTATACTGCTGCCGGTACGCGGCCCATAAACAGTCCCGTCAAGCTTGATAAAGTGGTCATGTGTAGCCGTATAATGAGCAAATGGGAAGTAAAATGAAGGCCCGTTGAGCATGCAAGGGGTTCAGTTCACTTGAAGCTCGATGTCTGCTGCTTTTTCTTGGTCACAACTCGGCCTAACTGGCAAAAACGAATCGCGTCCACAAAAGTAGACATGGCGCTTGAAGGGCGTGGATGCTATACGCTACGCTATAAAGATGACATTTGTTCGTAATGTACGTGTCATGCTGGTGTGCACGTGATGACAATGTTTGTGATGATGCAATACGCCAGAATATATTGACCTCTTTACACTCTGAACGAAGTGATTGATTCTCACTGCTTCACATTCTATGATCAATGGCACCTCCCACTCTTGACGTGGTAAGCTGCCCTTCGGGGTCGCTCTGAACTATACGAACGTAATTTCTGACGTATAATCTAACGCCACACGTACGCATGTGCTCCATCCCCACAATGATCCACGCTGACATCCCATCTGCTGTTTGCGCTTTCTCTCTGCGCACCTCAGCCTATGCAAGAGACCCTTCGTTTTATCCATTCGACATTTTCTTTCGAGGAGCCCGTATGGGTTTCCTTTGCAGCAATTGCTACGATTGAGTGGATGTGTCATTTTCCCTTAATTAACTACTTATATCCGCCTTGCGGGTTTCCACAGAACTATTGCGTCAAGCCCTGTTTAGGCTATGGCGGAAAGGAGTGATGCCTAGAACCTTCCTCCTATCGAACTGTCACTGTGGTGCTCAGTTCTAATTTGATTTTGGTTGTTCACACAGACGCCGCAACTTCCGATTCTGGCAATTACTACGTACCAGACACCAAGTGAGTTACACCTGCACAGGTGCTACAGTTAAAGCCTCTGTTTTTCACCAAGCCCCAGGGGTGGTTCAAAACCCCTTAAGCGTGCTGCTTACATCATGCGCATATAGCTATGTTCGTTGCCGTTACGTAGGATCATGTAACCGTGCATAGACAGCTATTATCCTTTCCAGCCTTCGGTGTCCCCGTGAATTCTCCGACAATGTGCTCCTACCCCCTGAGTCGTAAGACATCAGTGTGCAGTCTCAACCAGAATGCTAAGCGTCAATCTCTAGCATTTCTATAGCAGTGTCGGCTCACCTGATCGACTATGTACAGGCAGGTAGCGTGTGCGATCCATTCTCTGGCGTGGATTCCACATTCGAGAAACACGATGGGTAGGTTCTCCTTGGCCTTGATCTGGGATCAGGAAAAAAACACATGGCTGCCTTGTCATATTGTCAAGCACAAAGAAGGAACTTTCATAAATCTTCCTTTCCCTTGCGGATTTTTGAACAACTTAGTTCGTTGTCATATTGGAGGCCACCCCGGTTATACTGGGTACCTTTTGCTTCCTTTAATTCCTTTCTGACATTTTTAGAAGTTGTAGCGCGGAAAATTGCTCCAGAATTCTTGCAATGTGGGGATTATGCCCAAAACCTGAACATTTGGCAGAACACCCGCGAATCAAACAGGGGCACTAAAATTTTTTTTTTTTTAGTCACGATGCGTGCAGTAGAGCTCCCACTGCCAGATTCGCAAAAGATAAATTCACATAAAATATTTCTAAGACTCGATTGCAGCCACAAAGTTTTGCGGTGCAAAAAACGTTACAGAAATGATTCGCGCAGCAGGCTTTTAAATCTTGACTGAGGAAGGAAGGAAATCAAGGTATATGCCCGTCAACGTCACATCAGGTACTCCGATTGCGTTTACTCACGTGCACACCGATGATGTCCCTGCCTTCGTACGACCGACCAATGGACGTGTAGGTCACGTGGTAGTACTCCTTGGAGTACTGTTGCAGGGCGTCTTTGAACTGTAGTGAGAACAGAGGTGCGCAAGGAGCCGGATTTGTAGTCAGTGTCGTGTCTTTTCGGTGGTGACGCACCCCTGGCGTCGGTGTTTTTTTTTTTCTCGGAAGTTATAAAACAAACATAACGGATTGTGTCTGGTTGTGCAGAAATGAAAGAAAAAAAAGACAACTATAATGGCAAATGATTTCTCGGTGCACTCCTTACAATTTTATCGGACAAAAGGAAGGTCGAAAAGAACATGGCGGGACAGATGCGCGGAAAGGTACCAGTACGTCAGTGACGCTGAAGGCGTTATTAGATAGTTTTAGCTAGTCCGCAAACGTAGTACCGTTTGCGGGATACTGGGTTACCGGAGATGTGCATTACAGGAACAACGCTCGTAGCGACATCTGGGGGCGCACAGTTTAACCAGAAAGCTCGCAAATCTAATACTGCAGTGACCTGTCATATTCTAGCTAGTTGCTAACATGTAAAGAACACACGGCGACATTTTATTTGAAGTACAGTCCTTTTATAATTTTCCTTCGGTGGGATCACTCATGCTACAGAGATAGTATAACTAACTGCACTAACTTTATAGTATAAAGGTTATAAACAGGGATAAGGTGCCTCAGAAAGGTTGGCCAACGTTTCGATAGGAGGACCTATCTTCTTTGACGAAGATAGGTCCTCCTATCGAAACGTTGGCCAATATTTCTGAAGCACCTTATCCTTGTTTATAACCTTTATACCACAGTGTGCTATTCCATTTGCCAGCCCCTGTCCTGTACTAACTATATGGCTCACGCAACACAAAAAACTGTTTCAAATGCATTGTAGTCGAGCAAAGAGTCACAAGATGTCGCTAACGATTTTGCTACTACTGAATTGTTAAAGCTAAGATCGGAATCACATCGGCAAAAGACAAGATGGCGTTAGATGTAGCAAACATTGATTAAATTATGCAGTCTGGGTGACTATTTCTCACCGTCCCTTTTAAAAGGGTATGCCAATAAACATTATCATCATATGCTGTCCACGGCTTCGGTAACACGGTGATCCGCGAACCGTAAGGAGTCTACAAGAAGGCAAAAACTCTAGCGTGTCTGAATATTTTATCGTTTTTCGCGCACGTGGTGGTAAGTTCGTGTTCGCTAGAGCTGCGAACTTCCTTTATTAGCTATATGTAGTTGCGCAGCCATTCTAGACAGACCTTAGAGTTAGCGCAAATATGCGGGGTCTTCAATGATAATCTAACACTAATCTTAATAAAAAACGATATGTTAGCAGCACAAAATTTGCATGCACAGGCGGTTATCATTTCTTTCATTCAGTTGATATGTACATGCAATTTCCCCTATGCTGTCCTTGGTGTCCTTGTTGACTTCTTATGATATGGGTAATAAAAATCGGGCCCTCGGTTTCCATTCTTCTCGTTCATACCTATTCTACAGTTATTCGTTTCACAAAAACTTGTTGCATCATCCTCCCCCCCTCCCCCTTCTTGCCACCTACTAGTCACAATACTTATTTTTCTTACATGTTGCAAATTCAAAGTTGTTGCCCCTTGACAAAGAAAACAAAAACCTGGAGAAAATGCCAATAACCTACCTCGTCGTACGTCAGGTACCTCTCGAAGCGATCTGAGGTCTTCGAATATGTCGCAAAATGCACTTCTTTACGTTCGTTATCTAGAAGCCTGCGATGTATAGAAAAGAAATAAAATAAGTTTAGAGCACGAAATGGTCACTCGTGTGAGAGAGATAATATTAAAATCAGAGAGGCCAGATAGCAGATAACAATCGCGCTTCGTATATGTAGGTGTAATTTATTATTTAGAGTGTTTCAGTAATTCATGTCAGTCCATGGTACGACTGAGATGAATCAGGCACCTGTATGGTTAGTATCACCCATTAGTGTCAATACCACAGATTACGCTTGCACATAAACAACCACAGAGAAAAGAAAGAGCCAACTGTCAACTGCCACCAACTGGGTAACTATGCTCCTGCCGGCTTAACAAGGGAAAAAAATGTACAGAGAAAAAAAGATAATGCGCGAAGAACGAGTGTAGAACGGGAGAGATAAGAAACATATAAAGAGGGACGAGACTACAACGAATGAAGGAAAGGGGAGATAATAAAGAAATGGCTGGTTAAAAAGAAGGGACATACCGGATAATACAAGAACGGGGCAGGTACCTGCGTGGCGGCCAACAGAGTGGCACTACAGATGACGCTAAATTTAGCCCCAAATTAAAGCAAATCAGTGATCAGGACTATACACAATCTGAAGTGAAAACGTGTCGCCGCCAAAAATCATAGAAGGGCACTGTGAAATTGATCATCTCCACACGCACGACCATCATAGAATGCTACGCTGGAGAATATTCAGTAATTCGCGCCGCAAAATGGAGTATTTTAGCTTTGCGGAATGCGCTACCATGACATGTTATACATTAGGCCTATACGTACTGCGCATGCGTGTCTCATAGCACAGAGAATGGCGGCGTATAAATCCAGCTAGGTTACCGTGATTCAACATGGCAGCTCCCAGGCTCCAGCAAGGAGCCAGGTTAAAGAGAACTTTTTTTTCTTGAAGCCTCCTGTTTCTTTGAGTTTTTATCTAAGCGATGTTGTCATTACGTAGATCGTCAGTTTGTTTGGAAGGTGCTAGGTATATAGCGAGACGATAGCAAACAGGAATGTGTTTTGATTCTCATCTGCCAGATGGCACCACAGTATTAACGCTGGCGACGCGGGACCAACCCTTTAAGTGCCAGATTCTTCGCTGCATCGTTAAGTTACTGTACGCTCTTGCGCGGTACGCGATGACGAAATGCCGAAACACATAACACGTCTCTCCTCGGCCCGTTCCTTGTCGCGGTGCGGGGAAGACACAGGCGCATGCGCGGTGGGTCTGACCTACATCGCGCAATGTGCTAGAACAATAAAATGAATCCAGTGCAGACTAGTGTCACGACTCAAGGTTAAGACGTAGAGGTCAGTTGACTCACTCTTGCAAGTCCTGCGAGTTCGTTGACACGGCGAGACCCTTCTTCGAAGCGGTCTCGAAGAACTCGGCCGCCAGTTGAGGTTTCAGCAGTACGAGGGCCGGGGTGCCGAAGCCGGTGGCGTCTCGCCAGACATCGAGCTGCGCGGATTTACAAGACAAGCAAGCGGAAATGGAGTCTCGACAAGGGCTTGAGTTTCCCTAATCGAAGTGAACAAAATGCAGCTTATTTCTGTTTGAATTCTTAAGGAAAAGAAGAGGAGAAACATCTGAATCCATAGCCGATATTGCTAGTTGACGATCCATCACAAAGAAATGAAAAGCTGTCTCAGTGCAACATCAATATATATATTACAGCATCAATGGGACAAGCACAACGTCAACTGATGCTGTATATAATATGCAAGCCCATTTCTTGTACATGCAATAACCAACAATAAACTTGAACTTAAACTTGTAATTTCAGTGGACAAACTCAATAAGATGACTGCGTGAAAGAATGAAACTCTTGAGCGCGGGTACAATACTTGCTAGACATTTAATGAGGCCGGATATATTATTCAATACTTTTTGCGCCAATAGAGGATAATGCTGCTAGAAGAAGGCGATGAAGGAAGAAACAATTGCCTAAACGTTATCATGTACCGGGGAAGCAGTTCCCTCCATTTTGCCACTTTGTGATGGGAAATCCACGCAAACCTATACACGAGTTTGACCTTAAGGGTAACGTAACAGCCCAAGAGAAGTCAACATAAAATCACAGGAAACTATGGGGATTAACGTCTCGAAGTAACTCGGGGTCGAGCGCGGTGCTCCGGATAAATTTTTTGACTGCCCGGAATTTTTTGAGCGTGGCCCTAAATCTTTTGGATGCCGCCCCAATCGAAATGCGGTCGTCATGGTCGGGCATCGAACCTGAACGTTCGATCTCAGAAACACAATGCCATCGGCTGTTGAAACACCTTGAAGGGCACGGAACTAAGCTGGCGTTCGAAGCAACAAGTTTTGATAGAAAGTCTGTGCATTGCACGACTTTCGCGAAATAAGCGCTTAAAATCTGCCGCAAAATGCATTGCTGTACCATTTAAGGGGAACCTCTAGTTTTCGGTGCACTCCGACTACCATGCTGAAATACATGTAACCCGCAGAAATGTCCCCACGAGAAAACCGCAAGACCAATTTGAATGAAATTTGTTGCATTCGAGGGAGAAAGGGGAAACCTAGCAAATGGACTGACCTTAACTTTGATTCAGGATTTCAATATTTTTGCGACAATTGCCTAAAATCAGTAAGCAAAAAAAAATTAATGCACGAAGTTTACAAATACGCAACACAGCATCAAAACCAGTTATCGAAGTTCTGTAAGATGCATCTGTCAGAGATCTAAATCCAACAAATATGATATGTGAGTTTACAGCTTGCTTGAGTATAACTATTGAATTGCCCTGCAGGCTTTTGGTGACCCGGGTTCAGGTCTCCCACGACGGGACGTCGAGATCTTGCATCAGCGCCGGCTCGCCGGCCTGCTGAACGGCCCAAAGTTGGTCGCCGAGGTCGAAGGCACGCAGAGCGGCAGCCCACCTCAGCGATAGGGTCTCGGAGTTGAACTCGCTTTTGCGTTGGGCGTTACATTCCCATAGCATGTGTTTGAGTGTAGCTGTGTGCTGTCTGCATATGTTACATGTGTCTTCTTTGTGCGCTTGAGGGAATATCGGTTCGAGGGGAAACGAGTTCGGGAAAGTATTTGTTTGTAGCTGGTGTAGGGCCGCTGCTTGTGCCATATTCAGGTCTTTGTGTGGTTGTGGGAACGTTCTTCTGGCTTGTTGGCATATCTTTGTGATGGCGCTGTATCTGGTCGGTCTGTCTAGTTCGGCCCGAGGGTCTTCCCTAAGAGGCCAGCCGGGCAAGTTTCGACAGCTTTCGCAATTTGTGGTGGGCTACCTCGTTGAGGTTCGGGTATGCCTGATCGCCCGCGTTGAAGTGAGCAGGCGACCATACGATTAGGCTCGGGTGGTCCTCGGGGGGTGCGACTTCTCTTGAGGACGTTGTTTGGCTTTGGGCGAAATGCGTCCTTTGGCAAAGTTTGTGACGCGCACTGTGACATCGCGCGCCTCCAGGTCTCAGTGGCCATGTGTCAACGAAACGAAGTAGTGGCGGCCCCGCTAGAAGTTGTCTAACGTTTTTGTATTTGTCCCACACTCTCGCACAAATGCACAGTTAAATAAACAAGCCGCTCGGCCGTCGACCAGCGATAAAGAGACGGGGCCGTCTTTGAGCCATCGAATACGTGGTCGATTCCCAATTCTTGTCATACGTTGCCCTTACTCACCATTCAATGCTGTCACTACTCGGTTAACACCAACGTTTTTTTTTTTTTATTCTGACGCGGTTTTTACTACTGCTTAACACCCGGTCGGCTCGTAGAGGCGGCCGAGTTATCACACTGACTGGAGAGATAAACTATCGTAAGACCAGTGGGCATGTGAAGGGTGGGGCTTGGAGAGTATGATAGCAACAATTGACCCTCGCTGATATGCCGCGCAATGGGACGTTTCTTACCTGCAACGAATCTGCCAGGGACGATAAGACGCTCCGGCTCTCTTCGTTAGGGGCAGTCACTGACACCAGTTTGTACCTGTGATAACGGAGAAATGATACGAGACTAGTGGTCGTGTTTCTTTCTTTCCTTCTATATTTAGAAAGATTGCCTTGCAGCGTAATACGAATGAAGCAAGTAATATGTACATACATGTATAGTCTGTTATATTTGGGGTGTGACAATATTCATTTTCTCAGACCGAATTTAATGAACTCTCTGTCTCTCTGTTTCCAACGAAGAACATGTGAAACAATAGTTGACGCCTGAAATTTTGATGTCGGGTAGTAAAATGTATGCTATTTTTGTTTTTAACGCTTCTTGCGATCACATAACGTTGGAAAGGTCGGAAAGTGCATTCCTGGTTTCTCCTACTATATGCCTTGTAAAAGAGGTCCGAACCTCTGTCAAGTGAAGTAATTTTCACTTTAATTCGGACTTTCCGCCATTCAACATGGAAAGAAACTCAATTCAATTCAATTCAGTTTAGTCACATACTACGAGAAGGGAATCGAACCAATTATCTAATATTTCGCAGATAATGAACAGCCGTTTCCCCCATTAACGTAATACGTTGTTCACATCCTAGTACACTCGCAACGTTTGCAAGATGTTGTCATCACAGGGCCAATTATAAAGCGTTATTTATTAAAAGCACAAATAAAGTTGTTATGAACAAATGATTTTGTTCGCGTGCTCAGTACTCTGCAGTGAGGTGTAACGATCGCACTTTAGCCCCCCAAAAAAGAAATAGACTTGCTGAGCGACTTGCAGCGTAACATCGCTCGTTTTATGTCCACTACGGTCACCGGGATAAAAGTTATCGCACATTCATTCTAAATGCATGTTTGATTGCCTTTAGTTAATGAAGGTTAAAAATGTCGAATAACTATTCCAAAAATATTCGTATTGACATACATAGTGTCTACTAAATGCGTTGTCTAAATAGACATTCGGAGCATTCGATTCGTTACTGGAAAGTTTCGAATATTCGCGGACAAGCACGAATCAAGTCTAGCAGGAATCAAAGGTGTGGACCATAGATCCACAGATGGCAGTCTGGTGGGCGACTTGGGTGGAATAGCACAGGGGGCGGCTCCTGGCCCGGGACAGCGCCACGAAAGGTCATGCATACATCTATGACGTCATTCGTTATAGGGGAAGGAAGACGCGGATTTTGCCGCGCGCCATGAAACACGACGGTTACAGCTTTCCTGGAATCGATAACGACATAGAGGAGGCGATTACTTCGTTTGCAGAAAGACTAGACATGGCAGTGTATCACTGGAAAGACTATAAAGGTTGTTTGTATAAGAGTATTTGTCGTTGTCAAGGCTAAGTTTCCTCGTCAAAGGCAAGATTTGTTCGCTAGAGATCAAAGCTTCTGTTGTTTTCCGAATGCTGATCAAATCTCTCTCTCTTTCTGACCCCCTTGCAGTGTTCCTGCATAACGCCGTTGACAACTGAAATGCTCGGCAAAGTGCGAAAAAAGAAAGAGACAGGAATAGCTGCATAGATTGGATAAAAATGAGGCAGTGACGATATCCTGGCAGAAATTAGGTTAAAAAAATGAGACCTGTTGTCGAGCAGGTAGCCAGTGGCGTGCTATACTGTCAACAATGACAAACAACGGTGCTCTTTATCCCAAAGACGCGCCATAGTATGGCGTTAATGTGAGGGAAGGAAAAAGGAGAGGAGGCTAAGCATCAGTCTGGTCCAGTTGGGGATCGTTTTAAGTTGCAGTGAAATCTCAGTGCACAAGTGCGTTTGGTTCCTGCCACAGCGACAGATCGAACCGCCGACCCCGTACTCAGCAGTCAATAAACCTCGCTGATGGATAAAAAGAGAGAGAGAGCGAGAGAGAGGGCGGATCCGGTAAAAGGTGGTACGAAACAGCAGTAGAAGGGAGGCTGGAGAGTGCTATATATGGACACGTCTGCCCTGAACTAAAATCAGCCCAGTAAAAGGTCACGATGATGGCGATGATAACTGTGATGAACATTATGGCGTTGTTGGCTTTGGAAAGATGGCCACAGTCGCAGACAAAAAGGTCAGTCGACAATTTTGAAATTGAGGCTCAGGGCAAACATAGCAATCGACATAAAACGGCGCTTTTCAAGAGTACGCGGAGATGGGAACCGTAAAAAAGAGCTACATTGTTATGTTTGTCGGCGATTGTTTCTCCTGTGACTTTCATTACGAGACGGTCGCTCATATCGGTATATGAGATCTGTGTATAATAGAGGTTATTAATATGGCGGGCCTCCACGTGACCGCATGCACACTATATTCAAGCTCGGTTCCCACCTTCCCCTTCGCGGCTGACGATAGGCCATAAACGAGCCATATTACGGAGCTGATTCTGTTCTCGCCGTGATATTTCTCAAACATGGAGGTCGCGATGGTCGACGTTGATGCAAGCTGTCGTTAACAACTCATCGGTACACTTGCCAGTGCACCGCAGTGATTGTGGCTGCGAATTAGATTACGAGAATGCGGCTGCCTCGTCAAAAAGGGAGATTTGTCGCGCTAAGGATTGCCGAGGCTATTCATTTTCGGAGGAGGGTCGACGACGGCGCCATGCGCGCTTCACTAACATTAACCCTAACGCTAACAGACCGCTTACCAGTTTAAGGCATACAGTGACGCTTTGTCGCCAGTCATCCTCGACATCCATCAAGCATCCCCCGAAGGTACGGTTTAACGAGAGATTTCACTGTAATTCGAGCAAGAACGACTTACCCAGTGTAGTTAGCACGCATTGCCAGCTCAGATGCCGGCAGTGACTTCGATCCACCGACGGTGGCCAGAAGCAAAGACACGATTAGGCATAAGTGAAAGCGTGTCATACTGACACCTTTGGGGGCACGGATTTCTTAAAAGACGTCGCTTTGATGCGTTGGAAACCAAGGTCCTACGCGAATGCTTCGCCTTATACACGGACGAAGTCAGACACGCCTGTCTATATCGGTCGTGATTATGAAATTATCTTCGCTCTTTTGCTCATGACAACCCGTGATAAGCATTGTCACTCCCAGCTATATCTGCATCTTTCGCCTTTTTATGACAATCTGCTGACGGAACGCGAAACGCCATGGTCGGATTGATTCCCTTCTTTCTATTGCGTACTTTTTTTTTTCTCTGTTCCTTTGTCTAGAATGACGTCACTTTTGTTGACAATGGAGGGTTGTGTCTTTATCGGCCAAAAATATCGTCTGGCCGCGGCGTATTGTTGTTTCTTTTCACACGGTACGTAGATAGGGTAGCTATCGAGGTGCATTGCTATGGCTTTCTGCCATTTGTCGCAAGATGTTACGTCACGATACGCTTAACATTGCATTTTTGAAATCGACTTAGATTGTTCGGTTTGATTAAGGTCTCGAAGCAACTCAAGGGCTATATGAGAAATGCATTAGACCTCATAGTCCGGAATAATCTCCGCCACCTGAGGGTTTTTTAGCCCTCTTCTAAAACATAGTAAGAGATAACTTTTTGCATATTGCCACCATCGAAATGCAGCCACCGGTGTTTTGAATCGAACCTACGACCTCGTGCCAAGCAGCGCAATGGCCTAACCACTGAACCAACGCGGCAGGTGACACTACGCTAAATGGCGACCGCACATTATAAACTAATTTACACCCTTACATGTGCACACGGGTGTAATCGGTCTATATCTCACATCCTTAGGCTCCTTTTTTAGCTTCTTTGATGAAACGTTTGTGTATATAAATATATCTAAAAGCACCATTAAGAGGAAGCTTCAACTCGGGTGCTCCCATCTAAATACATGTAAAAGGAGAATTCTTTTTTTCTTGACAACCACTGAACCAAATCTGAGGAGGTTTGTTGCATTTAAAAGGAAAACTTAAAAACTAGTGACTGTTTCTTCGAATTGTCGATTTAGGTCTTCGATTCTTAGTTAAACATTGGCAAAAATCCAAAATATTCCGAAAACGACACTATCAAGTTTACAGCTCTGTAACTAAGCAAAGAAAAATGATAGCATAATCCTGTGAATTGCATATGATAGCACATCTAAAACGGACAAAATTTATGTGTTATAGATGAATCTCAAAAAAACTAGTAATGTGCAAAGACAGCATTTGCAGAACCCTTGTAAAAACGTAACGAATTCACGTAAAACATAAATTAACGCATCTAATTTGTCTGCCTTAAGTTATCTAATGGATGC